>NC_054472.1:1265976-1294997 GCF_017639515.1 Carcharodon carcharias | reverse complement strand
AGCAATGACCCAGTACCTCAGCACCGACCCAGTACCTCAGCAATGACCCAGTACCTCAGCACCGACCCAGTACCTCAGCAATGACCCAGTACCTCAGCACCGACCCAGTACCTCAGCAATGACCCAGTACCTCAGCAATGACCCAGTACCTCAGCAATGACCCAGTACCTCAGCACCGACCCAGTACCTCAGCACCGACCCAGTACCTCAGCAACGACCCAGTACCTCAGCAATGACCCAGTACCTCAGCACCGACCCAGTACCTCAGCACTGACCCAGTACCTCAGCAATGACCCAGTACCTCAGCAACGACCCAGTACCTCAGCAATGACCCAGTACCTCAGCACCGACCCAGTACCTCAGCACAGACCCAGTACCTCAGCACCGACCCAGTACCTCAGCAATGACCCAGTACCTCAGCACCGACCCAGTACCTCAGCAACGACCCAGTACCTCAGCAATGACCCAGTACCTCAGCACCGACCCAGTACCTCAGCAATGACCCAGTACCTCAGCACTGACCCAGTACCTCAGCAATGACCCAGTACCTCAGCACAGACCCAGTACCTCAGCAATGACCCAGTACCTCAGCAATGACCCAGTACCTCAGCAATGACCCAGTACCTCAGCAATGACCCAGTACCTCAGCAATGACCCAGTACCTCAGCACCGACCCAGTACCTCAGCAATGACCCAGTACCTCAGCACCGACCCAGTACCTCAGCAATGACCCAGTACCTCAGCACCGACCCAGTACCTCAGCAATGACCCAGTACCTCAGCAATGACCCAGTACCTCAGCACCGACCCAGTACCTCAGCAATGACCCAGTACCTCAGCACCGACCCAGTACCTCAGCAATGACCCAGTACCTCAGCACCGACCCAGTACCTCAGCACCGACCCAGTACCTCAGCACCGACCCAGTACCTCAGCAATGACCCAGTACCTCAGCACCGACCCAGTACCTCAGCAATGACCCAGTACCTCAGCACTGACCCAGTACCTCAGCAATGACCCAGTACCTCAGCAATGACCCAGTACCTCAGCACCGACCCAGTACCTCAGCTATGACCCAGTACCTCATCAATGACCCAGTACCTCATCACCGACCCAGTACCTCAGCAATGACCCAGTACCTGAGCAATGACCCAGTACCTCAGCACCGACACAATACCTCAGCACCGACCCAGTACCTCAGCACCGACAAAGTACCTCAGCAATGACCCTGTACCTCAGCACCGACCCAGTACCTCAGCAATGACCCAGTATCTCAGCAATGACCCACTACCTCAGCACCGACGCAGTACCTCAGCACCGACCCAGTACATCAGCACCGACCCAGTACCTCAGCACCGACCAGTACCTCAGCAATTACCCAGTATCTCAGCACCGACCCAGTACCTCAGCAACGACCCACTACCTCAGCAATGTGCCAGTACCACAGCACCGACCCAGTACCTCAGCAATGACCCAGTACCTCAGCACCGACCCAGTACCTCAGCAATGACCCAGTAACTCAGCACCGACCCAGTACCTCAGCAATGACCCAGTACCTCAGCAATGACCCAGTACCTCAGCAATGACCCAGTACCTCAGCACCGACCCAGTACCTCAGCACCGACCCAGTACCTCAGCAATGACCCAGTACCTCAGCAATGACGCAGTACCTCAGCACCGACCCAGTACCTCAGCACCGACCCAGTACCTCAGCAATGACCCAGTACCTCAGCACCGACCCAGTACCTCAGCAATGACCCAGTACCTCAGCACCGACCCAGTACCTCAGCAATGACCCAGTACCTCAGCACCGACCCAGTACCTCAGCACCGACCCAGTACCTCAGCACCGACCCAGTACCTCAGCACGGACCCAGTACCTCAGCAATGACCCAGTACCTCAGCAATGACCCAGTACCTCAGCACCGACCCAGTACCTCAGCACCGACACAGTACCTCAGCAATGACCCAGTACCTCAGCACCGACCCAGTACCTCAGCACCGACCCAGTACCTCAGCAACGACCCAGTACCTCAGCACCGACCCAGTACCTCAGCAATGACCCAGTACCTCAGCAATGACCCAGTACCTCAGCACCGACCCAGTACCTCAGCAATGACCCAGTACCTCAGCACCGACCCAGTACCTCAGCACCGACCCAGTACCTCAGCAATGACCCAGTACCTCAGCACCGACCCAGTACCTCAGCAATGACCCAGTACCTCAGCACCGACCCAGTACCTCAGCAATGACCCAGTACCTCAGCACCGACCCAGTACCTCAGCACCGACCCAGTACCTCAGCAATGACCCAGTACCTCAGCACCGACCCAGTACCTCAGCAATGACCCAGTACCTCAGCACCGACCCAGTACCTCAGCAATGACCCAGTACCTCAGCAATGACCCAGTACCTCAGCACTGACCCAGTACCTCAGCAATGACCCAGTACCTCAGCACCGACCCAGTACCTCAGCAATGACCCAGTACCTCAGCACCGACCCAGTACCTCAGCACCGACCCAGTACCTCAGCACCGACCCAGTACCTCAGCAATGACCCAGTACCTCAGCACCGACCCAGTACCTCAGCAATGACCCAGTACCTCAGCACTGACCCAGTACCTCAGCAATGACCCAGTACCTCAGCAACGACCCAGTACCTCAGCACCGACCCAGTACCTCAGCAATGACCCAGTACCTCAGCAATGACCCAGTACCTCAGCACCGACCCAGTACCTCAGCACCGACCCAGTACCTCAGCAATGACCCAGTACCTCAGCACCGACCCAGTACCTCAGCAACGACCCAGTACCTCAGCAATGACCCAGTACCTCAGCACTGACCCAGTACCTCAGCACCGACCCAGTACCTCAGCAATGACCCAGTACCTCAGCAATGACCCAGTACCTCAGCACCGACCCAGTACCTCAGCAATGACCCAGTACCTCAGCACCGACCCAGTACCTCAGCAATGACCCAGTACCTCAGCACTGACCCAGTACCTCAGCACCGACCCAGTACCTCAGCAATGACCCAGTACCTCAGCACCGACCCAGTACCTCAGCACTGACCCAGTACCTCAGCAATGACCCAGTACCTCAGCAATGACGCAGTACCTCAGCACCGACCCAGTACCTCAGCACCGACCCAGTATCTCAGCAATGACCCAGTACCTCAGCAATGACCCAGTACCTCAGCACCGACCCAGTACCTCAGCAATGACCCAGTACCTCAGCACCGACCCAGTACCTCAGCACGGACCAAGTACCTCAGCAATGACCCAGTACCTCAGCAATGACCCAGTACCTCAGCACCGACCCAGTACCTCAGCACTGACCCAGTACCTCAGCAATGACCCAGTACCTCAGCAATGACCCATTACCTCAGCACCGACCCACTACCTCAGCACCGACCGAGTACCTCAGCACCGACCCAGTACCTCAGCAATGACCCAGTACCTCATCACCGACCCAGTACCTCAGCAATGACCCAGTACCTGAGCAATGACCCAGTACCTCAGCACCGACACAATACCTCAGCACCGACCCAGTACCTCAGCACCGACAAAGTACCTCAGCAATGACCCAGTACCTCAGCACCGACCCAGTACCTCAGCAATGACCCAGTATCTCAGCAATGACCCAGTACCTCAGCACCGACCCAGTACCTCAGCACCGACCCAGTACATCAGCACCGACCCAGTACCTCAGCACCGACCCAGTACCTCAGCAATGACCCAGTACCTCAGCAATGACCCAGTACCTCAGTAACGACCCAGTACCTCAGCAATGACCCAGTACCTCAGCACCGACCCAGTACCTCAGCAATGACCCAGTACCTCAGCACCGACCCAGTACCTCAGCAATGACCCAGTAACTCAGCACCGACCCAGTACCTCAGCAATGACCCAGTACCTCAGCAATGACCCAGTACCTCAGCAATGACCCAGTACCTCAGCACCGACCCAGTACCTCAGCACCGACCCAGTACCTCAGCAATGACCCAGTACCTCAGCAATGACCAGTACCTCAGCACCGACCCAGTACCTCAGCACCGACCCAGTACCTCAGCAATGACCCAGTACCTCAGCACCGACCCAGTACCTCAGCAATGACCCAGTACCTCAGTAACGACCCTGTACCTCAGCAATGACCCAGTACCTCAGCACCGACCCAGTACCTCAGCACCGACCCAGTATCTCAGCACCGACCCAGTACCTCAGCACGGACCCAGGACCTCAGCAATGACCCAGTACCTCAGCAATGACCCAGTACCTCAGCACCGACCAAGTACCTCAGCACCGACACAGTACCTCAGCAATTACCCAGTACCTCAGCACCGACCCAGTACCTCAGCACCGACCCAGTACCTCAGCAATGACCCAGTTCCTCAGCACCGACCCAGTACCTCAGCAATGACCCAGTACCTCAGCAATGACCCAGTACCTCAGCACCGACCCAGTACCTCAGCAATGACCCAGTACCTCAGCACCGACCCAGTACCTCAGCACCGACCCAGTACCTCAGCAATGACCCAGTACCTCAGCACCGACCCAGTACCTCAGCAATGACCCAGTACCTCAGCACCGACCCAGTACCTCAGCAATGACCCAGTACCTCAGCACCGACCCAGTACCTCAGCACCGACCCAGTACCTCAGCAATGACCCAGTACCTCAGCACCGACCCAGTACCTCAGCAATGACCCAGTACCTCAGCACCGACCCAGTACCTCAGCAATGACCAAGTACCTCAGCAATGACCAAGTACCTCAGCACCGACCCAGTACCTCAGCAATGACCCAGTACCTCAGCACCGACCAAGTACCTCAGCAATGTCCCAGTACGTCAGCACCGACCCAGTACGTCAGCACCGACCCAGTACCTCCGCACCGACCCAGTACCTCAGCAATGACCCAGTACCTCAGCACCGACCCAGTACCTCAGCTATGACCCAGTACCTCAGCAATGACCCAGTACCTCAGCAATGACCCAGTACCTCAGCAACGACCCAGTACCTCAGCACCGAACCAGTACCTCAGCTATGACCCAGTACCTCAGCAATGACCCTGTACCTCAGCACCGACCCAGTACCTCAGCACCGACCCAGTACCTCAGATATGACCCAGTACCTCAGCACCGACCCAGTACCTCAGCAACGACCCCGGACCTCAGCAATGACCCAGTACCTCATCACTGACCCAGTACCTCAGCACCGATCCAGTTCCTCAGCAATGACTCAGTAGCTCAGCAATGACCCAGTACCTAAGCACCGACCCAGTACCTCAGCAATGACCAGTACCTCAGCACCGACCCAGTACCTCAGCAATGACCCAGTACCTCAGCAATGACCCAGTACCTCAGCACCGACCCAGTACCTCAGCAATGACCCAGTACCTCAGCACCGACCCAGTACCTCAGCACTGACCCAGTACCTCAGCAATGACCCAGTACCTCAGCAATGACGCAGTACCTCAGCACCGACACAGTACCTCAGCACCAACCCAGTATCTCAGCAATGACCCAGTACCTCAGCAATGACCCAGTACCTCAGCACCGACCCACTACCTCAGCACCGACCGAGTACCTCAGCACCGACCCAGTACCTCAGCAATGACCCAGAACCTCAGCACCGACCCAGTACCTCAGCAATGACCCAGTACCTCAGCAATGACCCAGTAACTCAGCAATGACCCAGTACCTCAGCACCGACCCAGTACCTCAGAAATGACCCAGTCCCTCAGCACCGACCCAGTACCCCAGCAATGACCCAGGACCTCAGCAATGACCCAGTACCTCATAATGACCCAGTACCTCAGCACCGACCCAGTACCTCAGCAATGACCCAGTACCTCAGCACCGACCCAGTACCTCAGCACCGACCCAGTACCTCAGCAATGACCCAGTACCTCAGCACCGACCCAGTACCTCAGCACCGACCCAGTACCTCAGCACCGACCCAGTACCTCAGCAATGAACCTGTACATCCGCACCGACCAAGTACCTCAGCACCGACCCAGTACCTCCGCACCGACCCAGTACCTCAGCAATGACCCAGTACCTCAGCAATGACCCAGTACCTCAGCACCGACCCAGTACCTCAGCACGGACCCAGTACCTCAGCAATGACCCAGTACCTCAGCACCGACCCAGTACCTCAGCAATGACCCAGTACCTCAGCACCGACCCAGTACCTCAGCACCGACCCAGTACCTCAGCAATGACCCAGTACCTCAGCACCGACCCAGTACCTCAGCAATGACCCAGTACCTCAGCACCGACCCAGTACCTCAGCAATGACCAAGTACCTCAGCAATGACCAAGTACCTCAGCACTGACCCAGTACCTCAGCAATGACCCAGTACCTCAGCACCGACCAAGTACCTCAGCAATGTCCCAGTACGTCAGCACCGACCCATTACGTCAGCACCGACCCAGTACCTCAGCACCGACCCAGTACCTCAGCAATGACCCAGTACCTCAGCACCGACCCAGTACCTCAGCTATGACCCAGTACCTCATCAATGACCCAGTACCTCAGCAATGACCCAGTACCTCAGCAACGACCCAGTACCTCAGCACCGAACCAGTACCTCAGCTATGACCCAGTACCTCATCAATGACCAAGTACCTCAGCACCGACCCAGTACCTCAGCACCGACCCAGTACCTCAGATATGACCCAGTACCTCAGCACCGACCCAGTACCTCAGCAAAGACCCCGGACCTCAGCAATGACCCAGTACCTCATCACTGACCCAGTACCTCAGCACCGATCCAGTTCCTCAGCAATGACTCAGTAGCTCAGCAATGACCCAGTACCTAAGCACCGACCCAGTACCTCAGCAATGACCAGTACCTCAGCACCGACCCAGTACCTCAGCAATGACCCAGTACCTCAGCAATGACCCAGTACCTCAGCACCGACCCAGTACCTCAGCAATGACCCAGTACCTCAGCACCGACCCAGTACCTCAGCAATGACCCAGTACCTCAGCACCGACCCAGTACCTCAGCAATGACCAAGTACCTCAGCAATGACCAAGTACCTCAGCACCGACCCAGTACCTCAGCAATGACCCAGTACCTCAGCACCGACCAAGTACCTCAGCAATGTCCCAGTACGTCAGCACCGACCCATTACGTCAGCACCGACCCAGTACCTCCGCACCGACCCAGTACCTCAGCAATGACCCAGTACCTCAGCACCGACCCAGTACCTCAGCTATGACCCAGTACCTCATCAATGACCCAGTACCTCAGCAATGACCCAGTACCTCAGCAACGACCCAGTACCTCAGCACCGAACCAGTACCTCAGCTATGACCCAGTACCTCATCAATGACCAAGTACCTCAGCACCGACCCAGTACCTCAGCACCGACCCAGTACCTCAGATATGACCCAGTACCTCAGCACCGACCCAGTACCTCAGCAACGACCCCGGACCTCAGCAATGACCCAGTACCTCATCACTGACCCAGTACCTCAGCACCGATCCAGTTCCTCAGCAATGACTCAGTAGCTCAGCAATGACCCAGTACCTAAGCACCGACCCAGTACCTCAGCAATGACCAGTACCTCAGCACCGACCCAGTACCTCAGCAATGACCCAGTACCTCAGCAATGACCCAGTACCTCAGCACCGACCCAGTACCTCAGCAATGACCCAGTACCTCAGCACTGACCCAGTACCTCAGCAATGACCCAGTACCTCAGCAATGACGCAGTACCTCAGCACCGACCCAGTACCTCAGCACCGACCCAGTATCTCAGCAATGACCCAGTACCTCAGCAATGACCCAGTACCTCAGCACCGACCCACTACCTCAGCACCGACCGAGTACCTCAGCACCGACCCAGTACCTCAGCAATGACCCAGAACCTCAGCACCGACCCAGTACCTCAGCAATGACCCAGTACCTCAGCAATGACCCAGTAACTCAGCAATGACCCAGTACCTCAGCACCGACCCAGTACCTCAGAAATGACCCAGTCCCTCAGCACCGACCCAGTACCCCAGCAATGACCCAGGACCTCAGCAATGACCCAGTACCTCATAATGACCCAGTACCTCAGCACCGACCCAGTACCTCAGCAATGACCCAGTACCTCAGCACCGACCCAGTACCTCAGCACCGACCCAGTACCTCAGCAATGACCCAGTACCTCAGCACCGACCCAGTACCTCAGCACCGACCCAGTACCTCAGCACCGACCCAGTACCTCAGCAATGAACCTGTACATCCGCACCGACCAAGTACCTCAGCACCGACCCAGTACCTCCGCACCGACCCAGTACCTCAGCAATGACCCAGTACCTCAGCAATGACCCAGTACCTCAGCACCGACCCAGTACCTCAGCACCGATCCAGTACCTCAGCAATGACCCAGTACCGCTGCACCGACCCAGTACCTCAGCAATGACCTAGTACCTCAGCACCGACCCAGTACCTCAGCACCGACCCAGTTCCTCAGCACCGACCCAGTACCTCAGCAATGACCCAGTAGCTCAGCACCGACCCAGTACCTCAGCACCGACCCACTACCTCCGCACCGACCCAGTACCTCAGCAATGACCCAGTACCTCAGCAATGACCCAGTACCTCAGCACCGACCCAGTACCTCAGCACAGACCCAGTACCTCAGCAATGACCCAGTACCTCAGCAATGACCCAGTACCTCAGCACCGACCCAGTACCTCAGCACCGACCCAGTACCTCAGCAATGACCCAGTACCTCAGCACCGACCCAGTACCTCAGCAATGACCCAGTACCTCAGCAATGACCAAGTACCTCAGCACCGACCCAGTACCTCAGCACCGACCCAGTACCTCAGCACCGAACCAGTACCTCAGCTATGACCCAGTACCTCAGCACCGACCCAGTACCTCAGCAATGACCCAGTACCTCAGCACCGACCCAGTACCTCAGCAATGACCCAGTACCTCAGCACCGACCCATTACCTCAGCACCGACCCAGTACCTCAGCACCGACCCAGTACCTCAGCAATGACCCAGTACCTCAGCACCGACCCAGTACCTCAGCAATGACCCAGTACCTCAGCAATGACCCAGTACCTCAGCAATGACCCAGTACCTCAGCACCGACCCAGTACCTCAGCACCGACCCAGTACCTCAGCAATGACCCAGTACCTCAGCAATGACCCAGTACCTCAGCACCGACCCAGTACCTCAGCAATGACCCAGTACCTCAGCAATGACCCAGTACCTCAGCACCGACCCAGTACCTCAGCAACGACCCAGTACCTCAGCACCGACCCAGTACCTCAGCAATGACCCAGTACCTCAGCACCGACCCAGTACCTCAGCAATGACCCAGTACCTCAGCACCGACCCAGTACCTCAGCAATGACCCAGTACCTCAGCACCGACCCAGTACCTCAGCAATGACCCAGTACCTCAGCAACGACCCAGTACCTCAGCAATGACCCAGTACCTCAGCACCGACCCAGTACCTCAGCAATGACCCAGTACCTCAGCAATGACCCAGTACCTCAGCAACGACCCAGTACCTCAGCACCGACCCAGTACCTCAGCACCGACCCAGTACCTCAGCAATGACCCAGTAACTCAGCAATGACCCAGTACCTCAGCAATGACCCAGTACCTCAGCAATGACCCAGTACCTCAGCAATGACCCAGTACCTCAGCACCGACCCAGTACCTCAGCACCGACCCAGTACCTCAGCACCGACCCAGTACCTCAGCAATGACCCAGTACCTCAGCAATGACCCAGTACCTCAGCAATGACCCAGTACCTCAGCACCGACCCAGTACCTCAGCAATGACCCAGTACCTCAGCAATGACCCAGTACCTCAGCAATGACACGTACCTCAGCCCCAACCCAGTACCTCAGCACCGACCCAGTACCTCAGCAATGACCCAGTACCTCAGCACCGACCCAGTACCTAAGCAATGACCCAGTACCTCAGCACCAACCCAGTACCTCAGCAATGACCCAGTACCTCAGCACCGACCCAGTACCTCAGCACCGACCCAGTACCTCAGCACCGACCCAGTATCTCAGCAATGACCCAGTAACTCAGCACCGACCCTGTACCTCAGCACCGACCCAGTACCTCAGCACGGACCCAGTACCTCAGCACCGACCCAGTACCTCAGCAATGACCCAGTACCTCAGCACCGACCCAGTACCTCAGCAAAACCCAGTACCTCAGCTCCGACCCAGTACCTCAGCAATGACCCAGTACCTCAGCACCGACCCAGTACCTCAGCAATGACCCAGTACCTCAGCAATGACCCAGTACCTCAGCAATGACCCAGCACCTCAGCACCGACCCACTACCTCAGCACCGACCCAGTATCTCAGCAATGACCAAGTACCTAAGCAATGACCCAGTACCTTAGCACCGACCCAGTACCTCAGCACCGACCCAGTATCTCAGCACCGACCCAGTACCTCAGCAACGACCCAGTACCTCAGCAATGACCCAGTACCTCAGCAATGACCCAGTACCTCAGCACCGACCCAGTACCTCAGCACCGACACAGTACCTCAGCAATGACCCAGTACCTCAGCACCGACCCAGTAACTCAGCACCGACCCAGTACATCAGCAATGACCCAGTACCTCAGCACCGACCCAGTACCTCAGCAATATCCCAGTACCTCAGCAATGACCCAGTACCTCAGCACCGACCCAGTACCTCAGCAATGACCCAGTACCTCAGCACCGACACAGTACCTCAGCACCGACCCAGTACCTCAGCAATGACCCAGTACCTCAGCACTGACCCAGTACCTCAGCAATAACCAAGTACCTCAGCACCGACCCAGTACCTCAGCAATGACCCAGTACCTCAGCAATGACCCAGTACCTCAGCACCGACCCAGTACCTCAGCAATGAAAAAGTACCTCAGCACCGACCCATTACCTCAGCACCGACCCAGTACCTCAGCACCGACCCAGTACCTCAGCAATGACCCAGTACCTCAGCACCGACACAGTACCTCAGCACCGACCCAGTACCTCATCAATGACCCAGTACCTCAGCACTGACCCAGTACCTCAGCAATAACCAAGTACCTCAGCACCGACCCAGTACCTCAGTTCCGACCCAGTACCTCAGCAATGACCCAGTACCTCAGCACCGACCCAGTACCTCAGCAATGAAAAAGTACCTCAGCACCGACCCATTACCTCAGCACCGACCCAGTACCTCAGCACCGACCCAGTACCTCAGCAATGACCCAGTACCTCAGCACCGACCCAGTACCTCAGCTATGACCCAGTACCTCATCAATGACCCAGTACCTCAGCAATGACCCAGTACCTCAGCACCGACCCAGTACCTCAGCACCGAACCAGTACCTCAGCTATGACCCAGTACCTCATCAATGACCCAGTACCTCATCACCGACCCAGTACCTCAGCAATGACCCAGTACCTGAGCAATGACCCAGTACCTCAGCACCGACACAATACCTCAGCACCGACCCAGTACCTCAGCACCGACAAAGTACCTCAGCAATGACCCTGTACCTCAGCACCGACCCAGTACCTCAGCAATGACCCAGTATCTCAGCAATGACCCACTACCTCAGCACCGACGCAGTACCTCAGCACCGACCCAGTACATCAGCACCGACCCAGTACCTCAGCACCGACCCAGTACCTCAGCAATTACCCAGTATCTCAGCAATGACCCAGTACCTCAGCACGGACCCAGTACCTCAGCAATGACCCAGTACCACAGCACCGACCCAGTACCTCAGCAATGACCCAGTACCTCAGCACCGACCCAGTACCTCAGCAATGACCCAGTAACTCAGCACCGACCCAGTACCTCAGCAATGACCCAGTACCTCAGCAATGTCCCAGTACCTCAGCAATGACCCAGTACTTCAGCACCGACCCAGAACCTCATCACCGACCCAGTAACTCAGCAATGACCCAATACCTCAGCAATGACGCAGTACCTTAGCACCGACCCAGTACCTCAGCACCGACCCCCAACCTCAGCAATGACCCAGTACCTCAGCACCGACCAGTACCTCAGCAATGACCCAGTACCTCAGTACCGACCCTGTACCTCAGCAATGACCCAGTACCTCAGCACCGACCCAGTACCTCAGCACCGACCCAGTATCTCAGCACCGACCCAGTACCTCAGCACGGACCCAGGACCTCAGCAATGACCCAGTACCTCAGCAATGACCCAGTACCTCAGCACCGACCAAGTACCTCAGCACCGACACAGTACCTCAGCAATTACCCAGTACCTCAGCACCGACCCAGTACCTCAGCACCGACCCAGTACCTCAGCAATGACCCAGTTCCTCAGCACCGACCCAGTACCTCAGCAATGACCCAGTACCTCAGCAATGACCCAGTACCTCAGCACCGACCCAGTACCTCCGCACCGACCCAGTACCTCAGCAATGACCCAGTACCTCAGCACCGACCCAGTACCTCAGCTATGACCCAGTACCTCATCAATGACCCAGTACCTCAGCAATGACCCAGTACCTCAGCAACGACCCAGTACCTCAGCACCGAACCAGTACCTCAGCTATGACCCAGTACCTCATCAATGACCAAGTACCTCAGCACCGACCCAGTACCTCAGCACCGACCCAGTACCTCAGATATGACCCAGTACCTCAGCACCGACCCAGTACCTCAGCAACGACCCCGGACCTCAGCAATGACCCAGTACCTCATCACTGACCCAGTACCTCAGCACCGATCCAGTTCCTCAGCAATGACTCAGTAGCTCAGCAATGACCCAGTACCTAAGCACCGACCCAGTACCTCAGCAATGACCAGTACCTCAGCACCGACCCAGTACCTCAGCAATGACCCAGTACCTCAGCAATGACCCAGTACCTCAGCACCGACCCAGTACCTCAGCAATGACCCAGTACCTCAGCACCGACCCAGTACCTCAGCACTGACCCAGTACCTCAGCAATGACCCAGTACCTCAGCAATGACGCAGTACCTCAGCACCGACCCAGTACCTCAGCACCGACCCAGTATCTCAGCAATGACCCAGTACCTCAGCAATGACCCAGTACCTCAGCACCGACCCAGTACCTCAGCAATGACCCAGTACCTCAGCACCGACCCAGTACCTCAGCACTGACCCAGTACCTCAGCAATGACCCAGTACCTCAGCAATGACGCAGTACCTCAGCACCGACCCAGTACCTCAGCACCGACCCAGTATCTCAGCAATGACCCAGTACCTCAGCAATGACCCAGTACCTCAGCACCGACCCACTACCTCAGCACCGACCGAGTACCTCAGCACCGACCCAGTACCTCAGCAATGACCCAGTACCTCATCACCGACCCAGTACCTCAGCAATGACCCAGTACCTGAGCAATGACCCAGTACCTCAGCACCGACACAATACCTCAGCACCGACCCAGTACCTCAGCACCGACAAAGTACCTCAGCAATGACCCTGTACCTCAGCACCGACCCAGTACCTCAGCAATGACCCAGTATCTCAGCAATGACCCACTACCTCAGCACCGACGCAGTACCTCAGCACCGACCCAGTACATCAGCACCGACCCAGTACCTCAGCACCGACCCAGTACCTCAGCAATTACCCAGTATCTCAGCAATGACCCAGTACCTCAGCACGGACCCAGTACCTCAGCAATGACCCAGTACCTCAGCACCGACCCAGTACCTCAGCAATGACCCAGTACCTCAGCACCGACCCAGTACCTCAGCAATGACCCAGTATCTCAGCACCGACCCAGTACCTCAGCAATGACCCAGTACCTCAGCATCGAACCAGTACCTCAGCAATGACCCAGTACTTCAGCACCGACCCAGAACCTCATCACCGACCCAGTAACTCAGCAATGACCCAATACCTCAGCAATGACGCAGTACCTTAGCACCGACCCAGTACCTCAGCACCGACCCCCAACCTCAGCAATGACCCAGTACCTCAGCACCGACCCAGTACCTCAGCAATGACCCAGTACCTCAGCACCGACCCTGTACCTCAACAATGACCCAGTACCTCAGCACCGACCCAGTACCTCAGCACCGACCCAGTATCTCAGCACCGACCCAGTACCTCAGCACCGACCCAGGACCTCAGCAATGACCCAGTACCTCAGCAATGACCCAGTACCTCAGCACCGACCAAGTACCTCAGCACCGACACAGTACCTCAGCAATTACCCAGTACCTCAGCACCGACCCAGTACCTCAGCACCGACCCAGTACCTCAGCAATGACCCAGTTCCTCAGCACCGACCCAGTACCTCAGCAATGACCCAGTACCTCAGCAATGACCCAGTACCTCAGCACCGACCCAGTACCTCAGCAATGACCCAGTACCTCAGCACCGACCCAGTACCTCAGCACCGACCCAGTACCTCAGCAATGACCCAGTACCTCAGCACCGACCCAGTACCTCAGCAATGACCCAGTACCTCAGCACCGACCCAGTACCTCAGCAATGACCCAGTACCTCAGCACCGACCCAGTACCTCAGCACCGACCCAGTACCTCAGCAATGACCCAGTACCTCAGCACCGACCCAGTACCTCAGCAATGACCCAGTACCTCAGCACCGACCCAGTACCTCAGCAATGACCAAGTACCTCAGCAATGACCAAGTACCTCAGCACCGACCCAGTACCTCAGCAATGACCCAGTACCTCAGCACCGACCAAGTACCTCAGCAATGTCCCAGTACGTCAGCACCGACCCATTACGTCAGCACCGACCCAGTACCTCCGCACCGACCCAGTACCTCAGCAATGACCCAGTACCTCAGCACCGACCCAGTACCTCAGCTATGACCCAGTACCTCATCAATGACCCAGTACCTCAGCAATGACCCAGTACCTCAGCAACGACCCAGTACCTCAGCACCGAACCAGTACCTCAGCTATGACCCAGTACCTCATCAATGACCAAGTACCTCAGCACCGACCCAGTACCTCAGCACCGACCCAGTACCTCAGATATGACCCAGTACCTCAGCACCGACCCAGTACCTCAGCAACGACCCCGGACCTCAGCAATGACCCAGTACCTCATCACTGACCCAGTACCTCAGCACCGATCCAGTTCCTCAGCAATGACTCAGTAGCTCAGCAATGACCCAGTACCTAAGCACCGACCCAGTACCTCAGCAATGACCAGTATCTCAGCACCGACCCAGTACCTCAGCAATGACCCAGTACCTCAGCAATGACCCAGTACCTCAGCACCGACCCAGTACCTCAGCAATGACCCAGTACCTCAGCACCGACCCAGTACCTCAGCACTGACCCAGTACCTCAGCAATGACCCAGTACCTCAGCAATGACGCAGTACCTCAGCACCGACCCAGTACCTCAGCACCGACCCAGTATCTCAGCAATGACCCAGTACCTCAGCAATGACCCAGTACCTCAGCACCGACCCACTACCTCAGCACCGACCGAGTACCTCAGCACCGTCCCAGTACCTCAGCAATGACCCAGAACCTCAGCACCGACCCAGTACCTCAGCAATGACCCAGTACCTCAGCACCGACCCAGTACCTCAGCACCGACCCAGTACCTCCGCAATGACCCAGTACCTCAGCACCGACCCAGTACCTCAGCACCGACCCAGTACCTCAGCACCGACCCAGTACCTCAGCAATGAACCTGTACATCCGCACCGACCAAGTACCTCAGCACCGACCCAGTACCTCCGCACCGACCCAGTACCTCAGCAATGACCCAGTACCTCAGCAATGACCCAGTACCTCAGCACCGACCCAGTACCTCAGCACCGACCCAGTACCTCAGCAATGACCCAGTACCTCAGCACCGACCCAGTACCTCAGCAATGACCCAGTACCTCAGCACCGACCCAGTACCTCAGCACCGACCCAGTACCTCAGCAATGACCCAGTACCTCAGCACCGACCCAGTACCTCAGCAATGACCCAGTACCTCAGCACCGACCCAGTACCTCAGCAATGACCAAGTACCTCAGCAATGACCAAGTACCTCAGCACTGACCCAGTACCTCAGCAATGACCCAGTACCTCAGCACCGACCAAGTACCTCAGCAATGTCCCAGTACGTCAGCACCGACCCATTACGTCAGCACCGACCCAGTACCTCCGCACCGACCCAGTACCTCAGCAATGACCCAGTACCTCAGCACCGACCCAGTACCTCAGCTATGACCCAGTACCTCATCAATGACCCAGTACCTCAGCAATGACCCAGTACCTCAGCAACGACCCAGTACCTCAGCACCGAACCAGTACCTCAGCTATGACCCAGTACCTCATCAATGACCAAGTACCTCAGCACCGACCCAGTACCTCAGCACCGACCCAGTACCTCAGATATGACCCAGTACCTCAGCACCGACCCAGTACCTCAGCAACGACCCCGGACCTCAGCAATGACCCAGTACCTCATCACTGACCCAGTACCTCAGCACCGATCCAGTTCCTCAGCAATGACTCAGTAGCTCAGCAATGACCCAGTACCTAAGCACCGACCCAGTACCTCAGCAATGACCAGTACCTCAGCACCGACCCAGTACCTCAGCAATGACCCAGTACCTCAGCAATGACCCAGTACCTCAGCACCGACCCAGTACCTCAGCAATGACCCAGTACCTCAGCACCGACCCAGTACCTCAGCACTGACCCAGTACCTCAGCAATGACCCAGTACCTCAGCAATGACGCAGTACCTCAGCACCGACCCAGTACCTCAGCACCGACCCAGTATCTCAGCAATGACCCAGTACCTCAGCAATGACCCAGTACCTCAGCACCGACCCACTACCTCAGCACCGACCGAGTACCTCAGCACCGACCCAGTACCTCAGCAATGACCCAGTACCTCATCACCGACCCAGTACCTCAGCAATGACCCAGTACCTGAGCAATGACCCAGTACCTCAGCACCGACACAATACCTCAGCACCGACCCAGTACCTCAGCACCGACAAAGTACCTCAGCAATGACCCTGTACCTCAGCACCGACCCAGTACCTCAGCAATGACCCAGTAGCTCAGCAATGACCCACTACCTCAGCACCGACGCAGTACCTCAGCACCGACCCAGTACATCAGCACCGACCCAGTACCTCAGCACCGACCCAGTACCTCAGCAATTACCCAGTATCTCAGCAATGACCCAGTACCTCAGCACGGACCCAGTACCTCAGCAATGACCCAGTACCACAGCACCGACCCAGTACCTCAGCAATGACCCAGTACCTCAGCACCGACCCAGTACCTCAGCAATGACCCAGTAACTCAGCACCGACCCAGTACCTCAGCAATGACCCAGTACCTCAGCAATGTCCCAGTACCTCAGCAATGACCCAGTACTTCAGCACCGACCCAGAACCTCATCACCGACCCAGTAACTCAGCAATGACCCAATACCTCAGCAATGACGCAGTACCTTAGCACCGACCCAGTACCTCAGCACCGACCCCCAACCTCAGCAATGACCCAGTACCTCAGCACCGACCCAGTACCTCAGCAATGACCCAGTACCTCAGTACCGACCCTGTACCTCAGCAATGACCCAGTACCTCAGCACCGACCCAGTACCTCAGCACCGACCCAGTATCTCAGCACCGACCCAGGACCTCAGCACGGACCCAGGACCTCAGCAATGACCCAGTACCTCAGCAATGACCCAGTACCTCAGCACCGACCCAGTACCTCAGCACCGACACAGTACCTCAGCAATGACCCAGTACCTCAGCACCGACCCAGTACCTCAGCACCGACCCAGTACCTCAGCAATGACCCAGTTCCTCAGCACCGACCCAGTACCTCAGCAATGACCCAGTACCTCAGCAATGACCCAGTACCTCAGCACCGACCCAGTACCTCAGCAATGACCCAGTACCTCAGCACCGACCCAGTACCTCAGCACCGACCCAGTACCTCAGCAATGACCCAGTACCTCAGCACCGACCCAGTACCTCAGCAATGACCCAGTACCTCAGCACCGACCCAGTACCTCAGCAATGACCCAGTACCTCAGCACCGACCCAGTACCTCAGCACCGACCCAGTACCTCAGCAATGATCCAGTACCTCAGCACCGACCCAGTACCTCAGCAATGACCCAGTACCTCAGCACCGACCCAGTACCTCAGCAATGACCAAGTACCTCAGCAATGACCAAGTACCTCAGCACCGACCCAGTACCTCAGCAATGACCCAGTACCTCAGCACCGACCAAGTACCTCAGCAATGTCCCAGTACGTCAGCACCGACCCATTACGTCAGCACCGACCCAGTACCTCCGCACCGACCCAGTACCTCAGCAACGACCCCGGACCTCAGCAATGACCCAGTACCTCATCACTGACCCAGTACCTCAGCACCGATCCAGTTCCTCAGCAATGACTCAGTAGCTCAGCAATGACCCAGTACCTAAGCACCGACCCAGTACCTCAGCAATGACCAGTACCTCAGCACCGACCCAGTACCTCAGCAATGACCCAGTACCTCAGCAATGACCCAGTACCTCAGCACCGACCCAGTACCTCAGCAATGACCCAGTACCTCAGCACCGACCCAGTACCTCAGCACTGACCCAGTACCTCAGCAATGACCCAGTACCTCAGCAATGACGCAGTACCTCAGCACCGACCCAGTACCTCAGCACCAACCCAGTATCTCAGCAATGACCCAGTACCTCAGCAATGACCCAGTACCTCAGCACCGACCCACTACCTCAGCACCGACCGAGTACCTCAGCACCGATCCAGTTCCTCAGCAATGACTCAGTAGCTCAGCAATGACCCAGTACCTAAGCACCGACCCAGTACCTCAGCAATGACCAGTACCTCAGCACCGACCCAGTACCTCAGCAATGACCCAGTACCTCAGCAATGACCCAGTACCTCAGCACCGACCCAGTACCTCAGCAATGACCCAGTACCTCAGCACCGACCCAGTACCTCAGCACTGACCCAGTACCTCAGCAATGACCCAGTACCTCAGCAATGACGCAGTACCTCAGCACCGACCCAGTACCTCAGCACCAACCCAGTATCTCAGCAATGACCCAGTACCTCAGCAATGACCCAGTACCTCAGCACCGACCCACTACCTCAGCACCGACCGAGTACCTCAGCACCGACCCAGTACCTCAGCAATGACCCAGAACCTCAGCACCGACCCAGTACCTCAGCAATGACCCAGTACCTCAGCAATGACCCAGTAACTCAGCAATGACCCAGTACCTCAGCACCGACCCAGTACCTCAGAAATGACCCAGTCCCTCAGCACCGACCCAGTACCCCAGCAATGACCCAGGACCTCAGCAATGACCCAGTACCTCATAATGACCCAGTACCTCAGCACCGACCCAGTACCTCAGCAATGACCCAGTACCTCAGCACCGACCCAGTACCTCAGCACCGACCCAGTACCTCAGCAATGACCCAGTACCTCAGCACCGACCCAGTACCTCAGCACCGACCCAGTACCTCAGCACCGACCCAGTACCTCAGCAATGAACCTGTACATCCGCACCGACCAAGTACCTCAGCACCGACCCAGTACCTCCGCACCGACCCAGTACCTCAGCAATGACCCAGTACCTCAGCAATGACCCAGTACCTCAGCACCGACCCAGTACCTCAGCACCGACCCAGTACCTCAGCAATGACCCAGTACCGCTGCACCGACCCAGTACCTCAGCAATGACCTAGTACCTCAGCACCGACCCAGTACCTCAGCACCGACCCAGTTCCTCAGCACCGACCCAGTACCTCAGCAATGACCCAGTAGCTCAGCACCGACCCAGTACCTCAGCACCGACCCACTACCTCCGCACCGACCCAGTACCTCAGCAATGACCCAGTACCTCAGCAATGACCCAGTACCTCAGCACCGACTCAGTACCTCAGCACAGACCCAGTACCTTAGCAATGACCCGGTACCTCAGCAATGACCCTGTACCTCAGCACCGACCCAGTACCTCAGCACCGACCCAGTACCTCAGCAATGACCCAGTACCTCAGCACCGACCCAGTACCTCAGCACCGACCCAGTCCCTCAGCAATGACCCAGTATCTCAGCAATGACCCAGTACCTCAGCACCGACCCAGTATCTCAGCACCGACCCAGTACCTCAGCACCGACCCAGTACCTCAGCAATGATCCAGTACCTCAGCAATGACCCAGTACCTCAGCAATGACCCAGTATCTCAGCAATGACCCAGTACCTCAGCAATGACCCAGTACCTCAGCCCCGACCCAGTACCTCAGCAATGATCCAGTACCTCAGCAATGACCCAGTACCTCAGCACCGACCCAGTACCTCAGCAATTACACAGTACCTCAGCAATGACCCATTACCTCAGCAATGACCCAGTGCCTCAGCACCGACCCAGTACCTCAGCAATGACCCAGTACCTCAGCACCGACCCAGTACCTCAACACCGACCCAGTACCTCAGCATTGACCCAGTACCTCAGCACCGACCCAGTACCTCAGCACCGACCCAGTATCTCAGCAATGACCCAGTACCACAGCACCCACCCAGTCCCTTAGCACTGACCCAGTACCACAGCACCGACCCAGTACCTCAGCAATGACCCAGTACCTCAGCACCGACCCAGTACCTCAGCAATGACCCAGTATCTCAGCAATGACCCAGTAACTCAGCACAGACCCAGTACCTCAGTACCGAGCCAGTACCTCAGCAATGACCCAGTACCTCAGCACCGACCCAGTACCTCAGCACCGACCCAGTACCTCAGCACCGACTCAGTACCTCATCACTGACCCTGTACCTCAGCAATGACCCAGTACCTCAGCCATGACCCAGTACCTCAGCAATGTCCCAGTACCTCAGCAATGTCCCAGTACCTCAGCAATGAACCAGTACCTCAGCAATGACCCAGTATCTCAGCACCGACCCTGTACCTCAGCACCGACCCAGTACCTCAGCAAAGACCCAGTACCTCAGCAATGACCCAGTACCTCAGCAATGACCCAGTACCTCAGCACCGACCCAGTACCTCAGCACCGACCCAGACAGAAGGAGATCCGAAACCGCCATCTCCCCCTCCCCTCTCCCCAGACACAGGGACATCTAACACCGCCATCTCCCCCTACCCTCTCCCCAGACACAGGGACATCTAACACCGCCATCTCCCACTCCCCAGACACAGGGACATCTAACACCGCCATCTCCCCCTCCCCAGGCACAGGGACATCTAACACCGCCATCACCGCCTCCCCTTTACCCCAGACACAGGGACATCTAACACCGCCATCTCCCCCTCCCCTCTCCCCAGACACAGGGACATCTAACACCGCCATCTCCCCCTCCCCTCTCCCCAGGCACAGGGTCATCTAACACCACCATGCCCCCTCCACTCTCCCCAGGCACAGGGAAATCTAACACCGCCATCTCCCCCTCCCCTCTCCCCAGGCACAGGGACAACTAACACCGCCATCTCCCCCTCCCCTCTCCCCAGACACAGGGAGACCTAACACCGCTATCTCCCCCTCCCCTCTCCCCAGGCACAGGGGCATCTAACACCGCCATCGCCCCCTCCCAAGGCACAGGGACATCAAGCACCGCCATCTCCCCCTCCCCTCTCCCCAGCACAGGGACATCTAACAATGCCATCTCCCCCTCCCCAGACACAGGGACATCTAACACCGTCATCTCCCCCTCCCCAGGCACAGGGACATCTAACACCGCCATCTCCCACACCCCTCTCCCCAGACACAGGGACATCTAACACCACCATCTCCCCCTCCCCTCTCCCCAGACACAGGGACATCTAACACCGCCATCTCCCCCTCCCCAGGTACCGGGACATCTAAAACCGCCATCACCCCCTCGCCTCTCCCCCAGGCACAGTGACATCTAACACCGCCATCTCCCCCTCGCCTCTCCCCCAGGCACAGGGACATCTAACACCGCCCTCTCCCCCTCCCCAGGCACAGGGACATCTAACACCGCCATCACCGCCTCCCCTTTACCCCAGACACAGGGACATCTAACACCGCCATCTCCCCCTCCCCTCTCCTCAGACACAGGGACATCTAACACCGCCATCTCCCCCTCCCCTCTCCCCAGGCACAGGGTCATCTAACACCACCATGCCCCCTCCACTCTCCCCAGGCACAAGGACACCTAACACCGCTATCTCCCCCTCCCCTCTACCCAGGCACAGGGGCATCTAACACCGCCATCTCCCCCTCGCCTCTCCCCCAGGCACAGGGACATCTAACACCGCCCTCTCCCCCTCCCCAGGCACAGGGACATCTAACACCGCCATCACCGCCTCCCCTTTACCCCAGACACAGGGACATCTAACACCGCCATCTCCCCCTCCCCTCTCCTCAGACACAGGGACATCTAACACCGCCATCTCCCCCTCCCCTCTCCCCAGGCACAGGGTCATCTAACACCACCATGCCCCCTCCACTCTCCCCAGGCACAAGGACACCTAACACCGCTATCTCCCCCTCCCCTCTACCCAGGCACAGGGACATCTAACACCGCCATCGCCCCCTCCCCAGGCACAGGGACATCTAACACCGCCATCTCCCTCTCCCCAGACACAGGGACATCTAACACCGCCATCTGCCCCTCCCCTCTCCCCAGACACAGGGACATCTAACACAGAAATCTCCCCCTCCCCTCTCTCCAGACACAGGGACATCTAACAACGCCATCTCCCCCTCCCCTCTCCCCAGACACAGGGACATCTAACACTGCCATCTCCCCCTCCCCTCTCTCCAGACACAGGGACATCTAACAACGCCATATCCCTCTCCCCTCTCCCTAGGCACAGGGACATCTAACACCGCCATCTCCCCCTCTCCTCTCCCCAGGCACAGGGAAATCTAACACCGCCATCTCCCCCTCCCCTGGCAAAGGGACATCTAACACCGCCATCTCCCCCTCCCCTCTCCCCAGACACAGGGACATCTAACACCGTCATCTCCCCCTCCCCAGGCACAGGGACATCTAACACCGCCATCTCCCACTCCCCAGGTACCGGGACATCTAACACCGCCATCACCCCCTCGCCTCTCCCCCAGGCACAGTGACATCTAACACCGCCATCTCCCGCTACCATTTCCCCAGACACAGTGACATCTAACACCGCCATCTCCTCCTGCCCTCTCCCCAGGCACAGGGACATCTAACACCGCCATCTCCCCCTCCCCTCTCCCCAGACACAGGGACATCTAACACCGCCATCTCCCCCTCCCCTCTCCCCAGACACAGGGACATCTAACACCGCCATCTCCCTCTCCCCTCTCCACAGGCACAGGGAAATCTAACTCCGCCATCTCCCCCTCCCCTGGCAAAGCGACATCTAACACTGCCATCTCCCCCTCCCCACACACAGGGATATCTAACAGAGTCATCTCCCCCTCCCCCTTCCGCACCCACAGGACCAACTAACAACGACATCTACCCCGCCCCTCTCCCTAGCCATAGGGATAACTAAAACACCGCAATCACCCCGGCCCCCAGACACAATGAAATCTAACACCACCATAACCCCCACCGCTCTCCCCAGGCACAGGGACATCTAACACCGCCATCACCCCCTCCCCTCTCCACCAGACACAGGGACATCTAACACTGCCATCTCCCCCTCCCAAGGCACAGCGACATCAAGCACCGCCATCTCCCCCTCCCCTCTCCCCAGGCACAGGGACATCTAGCACCACCATCTCCCCCTCCCCAGACACAGGGACATCTAACACCGCCATCTCCCCCTCCCCTCTCCCCAGACACAGGGACATTTAACACCGCCATCTCTGCCTCCCCAGTCACAGGGACATCTCACACCGCCATCTCCACCTCCCCTTTACCCCAGACATAGGGACATCTAACAGCGTCATCTCCCACTCCCCTCTCCCCAGGCACAGGGACATCTAACACAGCCATCTCCCCCTCCCCTCTCCCCAGGCACAGAGACATCTAACACCACCATCTCCCCCTCCCCTCTCCCCAGACACAGGGACATCTGAAACCGCCATCTCCCCCTCCCCATCCCCAGACACAGGGATATCTAACACCGCCATCTCCTCCTCTCCTCTCCCCAGACACAGGGACATCTAAAACCGCCATCTCCGCCTACCCTTTAACACAGACACAGGGACATCTAACACCGTCATCTCCCACACCCCTCTCCCCAGACACAGGGACATCTAACACCGCCATCGCCCTCTTCCCAGACACAGGGACATCTAACACCGCCATCTCTCCCTCCCCTCTCCCCAGACACAGGGACATCTAACACCGCCATCTCCCCCTCCCCTCTCCCCAGACACACTGACATCTAACACCGCCATCTCCCCCTCCCCTCTCCCCAGACACAGGGACATCTAACAATGCCATCGCCCCCTCCCCCACACAAAAGTGACATCTATCACCGCCATCTACCACAACGTTCTCGCCAGACTCAGAGACATTTAAAACCGCCATCTCCCCCACTCCAGGCACAGGGATATCTAACACCGCAATCTCCCCCTCCCACTCCCCCAGGCACAGGGATATCTAACACTGCCATCTCCCCCAACCCTCTCCACAGACACAGGGACATCTATCACTGCCATCTCCCCCTCCCCTCTCAACAGACACAGGGACATCTATCACTGCCATCTCCCCCTCCCCAGAAACAGGGATATCTAACACCGCCATCTACCCCAACGTTCTCGCCAGACACACGGACATCTGACAACGCCATCACCCCTACCCCTCTACTCAGGCACAGGGACATCCAACACCGCCATCTCCCCCTCCGCCCCTCCTCAGACACAGGGACATCTAACACCGCCATCTCCCACTCCCCTCTCCCCAGACACAGGGACATCTAACACCGCCATCACCACCTCCCCTCTCCACAGTCACAGGGACATCTAACACCGCCATCTCCTCCTCCCCTCTCCCCAGACACAGGGACATCTAACACCGCCATCTCCTCCTCCCCTCTCCCCAGGCACAGGGACATCTAACACCGCCATCACCCCCTCCCCTCTCCCCAGACACAGGGGACATCTAACACCGCCATCTCCCCCTCCCCTCTCCCCAGGCACAGGGAAATCTAACACCGCCATCTCCTCCTCCCCTCTCCCCAGACACAGGGGACATCTAACACCGCCATCACCCCCTCCCCTCTCCCCAGACACAGGGACATCTAACACCGCCATCTCCCTCTCCCCTCTCCACAGGCACAGGGAAATCTAACTCCGCCATCTCCCCCTCCCCTGGCAAAGAAACATCTAACACCGCCATCTCCCCCTCCCCAGACACAGGGAGATCTAACAGAGTCATCTCCCCCTCCCCTTTCCGCACACACAGGACCAACTAACAACGACATCTACCTCGCCCCTCTCCCTAGCCATACGGATAACTAAAACACCGCAATCACCCCGGCCCCCAGACACAATGAAATCTAACACCACCATAACCCCCACCCCTCTCCCTAGACACAGGGACATCTAACACCGCCATCACCCCCTCCCCTCTCCACCAGACACAGGGACATCTAACACCGCCATCTCCCCCTCCCCTCTCCCCAGACACAGGGACATCTAACACCACCATCGCCCCCTCCATTCTCCCCAGGCACAGGGACATCTAACACCGCCATCTCCCCCTCCCTTCTCCCCAGACACAGAGACATCTAACACCGCCACCTCCCCCTCCCATCTCCCCAGGCACAGGGACATCTAGCACCACCATCTCCCCCTCCCCAGACACAGGGACATCTAACACCGGCATCAAACCCTCCCCAGGCACAGGGACATCTAACACCGCCATCTCCCCCTCCCCTCTCCCCAGACACAGGGACATCTAACACCGCCATCTCCACCTCCCCTTTACCCCAGACACAGGGACATCTAACAGCGTCATCTCCCACTCCCCTCTCCCCAGGCACAGGGACATCTAACACAGCCATCTCCCACTCCCCTTTCCCCAGGCACAGAGACATCTAACACCACCATCTCCCCCTCCCCTCTCCCCAGACACAGGGACATCTAACACCGCCATCTCTCCCTCCCCTCTCCCCAGACACAGGGACATCTGAAACCGCCATCTCCCCCTCCCCAGCCCCAGACACAGGGACATCTAACACCGCCATCTCCCCCTCCCCTCTCCGCAGACACAGGGACATCTAAAACCGCCATCTCCGCCTCCCCTTTACCACAGACACAGGGACATCTAACACCGTCATCTCCCACACCCCTCTCCCCAGACACAGGGACATCTAACACCGCCATCTCCATCTTCCCAGACACAGGGACATCTAACACCGCCATCTCCCCCTCCCCTCTCCCCAGACACAGGGACATCTAACACCGCCATCTCCTCCTCCCCTCTCCCCAGACACAGGGACATCTAACACCGCCATCTCCTCCTCCCCTCTCCCCAGACACAGGGACATCTAACACCGCCATCTCCCTCTCCCCTCTCCACAGGCACAGGGAAATCTAACTCCGCCATCTCCCCATCCCCTGACAAAGAAACATCTAACACCGCCATCTCCCCCTCCCCAGACACAGGGAGATCTAACAGAGACATCTCCCCCTCCCCTTTCCGCACACACAGGACCAACTAACAACGACATCTACCCCGCCCCTCTCCCTAGCCATACGGATAACTAAAACACCGCAATCACCCCGGCCCCCAGACACAATGAAATCTAACACCACCATAACCCCCACCCCTCTCCCCAGACACAAAGACATCTAACAACGCCATCACCCCCTCCCCTCTCCCCAGGCACAGGGACATCTAACACCGCCATCTCCCCCTCCCCAGGCACAGGGACATCTAACACCGCCATCTCCCACTCCCCAGGTACCGGGACATCTAACACCGCCATCACCCCCTCGCCTCTCCCCCAGGCACAGTGACATCTAACACCGCCATCTCCCCCTCCCCTCTCCCCAGACACAGGGACATCTAACAATGCCATCGCCCCCTCCCCCACACAAAAGTGACATCTATCACCGCCATCTACCACAACGTTCTCGCCAGACTCAGAGACATTTAAAACCGCCATCTCCCCCACTCCAGGCACAGGGATATCTAACACCGCAATCTCCCCCTCCCACTCCCCCAGGCACAGGGATATCTAACACTGCCATCTCCCCCAACCCTCTCCACAGACACAGGGACATCTATCACTGCCATCTCCCCCTCCCCTCTCAACAGACACAGGGACATCTATCACTGCCATCTCCCCCTCCCCAGAAACAGGGACATCTAACAACGCCATCTACCCCAACGTTCTCGCAAGACACACGGACATCTGACAACGCCATCTCCCCTACCCCTCTACTCAGGCACAGGGACATCTAACACCGCCATCTCCTCCTGCCCTCTCCCCAGGCACAGGGACATCTAACACCGCCATCTCCCCCTCCCCTCTCCCCAGACACAGGGACATCTAACACCGCCATCTCCCCCTCCCCTCTCCCCAGACACAGGGACATCTAACACCGCCATCTCCCCCTCCCCTCTCCCCAGACACAGGGACATCTAACACCGCCATCTCCCTCTCCCCTCTCCACAGGCACAGGGAAATCTAACTCCGCCATCTCCCCCTCCCCTGGCAAAGCGACATCTAACACTGCCATCTCCCCCTCCCCACACACAGGGATATCTAACAGAGTCATCTCCCCCTCCCCCTTCCGCACCCACAGGACCAACTAACAACGACATCTACCCCGCCCCTCTCCCTAGCCATAGGGATAACTAAAACACCGCAATCACCCCGGCCCCCAGACACAATGAAATCTAACACCACCATAACCCCCACCGCTCTCCCCAGACACAGGGACATCTAACACCGCCATCACCCCCTCCCCTCTCCACCAGACACAGGGACATCTAACACCGCCATCTCCCCCACCCCTCTCCCCAGGCACAGGGACATCTAACACTGCCATCTCCCCCTCCCAAGGCACAGCGACATCAAGCACCGCCATCTCCCCCTCCCCTCTCCCCAGGCACAGGGACATCTAGCACCACCATCTCCCCCTCCCCAGACACAGGGACATCTAACACCGCCATCTCCCCCTCCCCTCTCCCCAGACACAGGGACATTTAACACCGCCATCTCTGCCTCCCCAGTCACAGGGACATCTCACACCGCCATCTCCACCTCCCCTTTACCCCAGACATAGGGACATCTAACAGCGTCATCTCCCACTCCCCTCTCCCCAGGCACAGGGACATCTAACACAGCCATCTCCCCCTCCCCTCTCCCCAGGCACAGAGACATCTAACACCACCATCTCCCCCTCCCCTCTCCCCAGACACAGGGACATCTGAAACCGCCATCTCCCCCTCCCCATCCCCAGACACAGGGATATCTAACACCGCCATCTCCTCCTCTCCTCTCCCCAGACACAGGGACATCTAAAACCGCCATCTCCGCCTACCCTTTAACACAGACACAGGGACATCTAACACCGTCATCTCCCACACCCCTCTCCCCAGACACAGGGACATCTAACACCGCCATCGCCCTCTTCCCAGACACAGGGACATCTAACACCGCCATCTCCCCCTCCCCTCTCCCCAGACACAGGGACATCTAACACCGCCATCTCCCCCTCCCCTCTCCCCAGACACACTGACATCTAACACCGCCATCTCCCCCTCCCCTCTCCCCAGACACAGGGACATCTAACAATGCCATCGCCCCCTCCCCCACACAAAAGTGACATCTATCACCGCCATCTACCACAACGTTCTCGCCAGACTCAGAGACATTTAAAACCGCCATCTCCCCCACTCCAGGCACAGGGATATCTAACACCGCAATCTCCCCCTCCCACTCCCCCAGGCACAGGGATATCTAACACTGCCATCTCCCCCAACCCTCTCCACAGACACAGGGACATCTATCACTGCCATCTCCCCCTCCCCTCTCAACAGACACAGGGACATCTATCACTGCCATCTCCCCCTCCCCAGAAACAGGGACATCTAACAACGCCATCTACCCCAACGTTCTCGCAAGACACACGGA
>NC_054472.1:1142332-1265776 GCF_017639515.1 Carcharodon carcharias | reverse complement strand
GCTGTTTGTGTCTGTAAGATCTGTAATTGTGCAATTAGAGGAACAGACTGGGGATCATGGTGTGTTTGATACTAAGCAATAGACTGGTTTGACGGTTTGAAAGTGTTGAATTGAGGTAAACCTATGGGGAAGTTTAGAAGAGGCATAGGTGATCAAACTGGGATCAAGCATTGCCGTCACTTGAAATAAACACATGCTAGAATTGCAGCTTCTCTAAAAGAGGTTAGTTGTAAAGAAATGATGTGGTCACCTACCAGCCTTGGTGAAGATCAAGAAGACAGTGTGTTTATTTTTCCAAAGATTACTGGTAAAACTTAATGCTATAAGAAGTTTTTATTATTAGGAAGATAAAGTCCAAAGACATAATGAACCAATGGGTATTTGCATTCAAAGGGGAGACATATGTATTAAGGGTGAAAGCTGTGTGTAAGGGGAAGGTATTTTTAAGATCTTACAAGTGTGAAAACACTTCAGCATCTATGCCTCAAGCTGCTATCTTCAAAGCATTGATGTTAATAAAACTCACTTGGAAGTTGACTTGTTCAGGATATCATGTTTCTTTGCCTGGGTCTTTAAAAATCTATGTGTCCTACTGTTGCCTTAACAAAAGTGTAACTGGGAGTTAGATTGAGTAGGGGATTTAGAAGCTATCATAGTAGTAATTTATAGATCTATGTATTTAAAATAATTTCTCTTATTAATAAATGTTTAATTTAGTTTTATAAAAACCCATAAAGCTTGGTGGTCTCATTACTGCGGAATTCAAGGCACACATCTCGAAATTTGTACAAATTGAAAATTAGTTGTGACAGTTGTTTCAAGTCTCCTCTCTGGGATTTGAACAGCTCAGCATTTACCATCTGCTGTGTCATAATAGTAGACTGATGGGCCGGTAATAGGCCGGGTTGGATTTGTCCTGCTTTTGTGTACAGGACATACCTGGGCAATTTTCCACATTGCCGGTAGATGCCAGTGTTGTAGCTGTATTGGAACAGCTTGGCTAGGGGCGCACAAGTTCTGGAGCACAAGTCTTCAGTGCTATTGCCAGAAGAATATTGTCAGGGCCCATAGTCTTTGCAGTATCCAGTGCCTTCTTGATATTACATGGAGTGAATTGACTCGGCTGAAGACTGGCATCTGTGATGTTGGGGACCTCCGGAGGAGGCTGAGATGGATCATCCACTCAGCACTTCTGGCTGAAGATTGTTGCAAATACTTCAGTCTTATCTTTTGCACTGATGCGCTGGACTCTCCTCCATCATTGAGGATGGGAATATTTGTGGAGCCTCCTCCTCCAGTGAGTTGTTTATCTGTCCATCACCATTCACAACTGGATGTGGCAGGACTGCAGAGCTTAGATCTGATCTGTTGATTGTGGGATCGCTTAGCTCTGTCTATCACTTGCTGCTTATGCTGTTTGGCATGCAAGTAGTCCTGTGTTATAGCTTCACCAGGTTAACACCCCATGTTTAGGTATGCCTGGTGCTGCTCCTGGCATGATATATATATCAAAAAGGCTGTGGTCTCAACACTGACTTTCGAGAACACCACTGTCCAGCATTCTTGAGTTTGAAAACCAACCATTTACCATGACTCCTTGTTTTCTGTCCCTGAGACACTTTTTATCAAAGCTAACTTTGATCCTCCTACTTCATGAGCTTCAATTTTGTTAATCAGCCTTTTATAAGGTACTTTTGCTTTTTTAAATTCCATATAGACAAAATCCATTGCACTCTGTTCAACAATTTTCTCTGTTACTTCATCAAAAAATTCAATTTAATTAGTCAAACATGATCTGCCTTTTAGACATCCATATGCTGGCTCTCCTTAATAACTCAGACTCCTGTGCCTGTTCCTGTTTTCACTGATTATTGTTTCTAAAACCTTATCCAGCACTGATGTTAAACTGACTGGCCTGTGGTTGCTAGGAATATCCTTACACCATTTCTTGAATAAAGATATTACATTTGCCACTCACCAATCCTCTGGCATGTCCACATACCTTGGGAAGATTTGAAAATTATGACAAGCCCCTCCAGTATCTTGACCCCATTCCTCCTCCATTACCAACCTGGGATGCAAGCTCCAGATCAGGCAACCTGGTCCTGTGTCTCTTACTACAGTTAGAGACACTTCCTATACACATGCTCCCTCAAGATACATGAAGTATCCTGAGTTTCCCATATAGGCCAGGAATTGTAAGCAACTGGACTCAGCTGCTCATTCATGATCTTAAAAATCTTTATCCCCTCTTTTTGAGTCTAGTTGGTAGATTGTTTAAGCTATTAATTTTAATTCATGCCTCCAAATCTTCTCTAAGCTAATAATCATTATTAATTCACTTAACTGTGTACTTACCCCACTCATCCTGACAGTACTTTGAGTCTTTTTAACCTTGTTCCTGACACACACACCCACTCCACACTGCTGCTCTGTCCCTGAACCTCTTCAGCTACGCATTCCTCACCTTCAGTATCTTCCAAACAAACAATCACCTACTTGCTGTCTTCGGGCAACAGTCCTTGATTGGTCTGATTTGTTCACATAGTTTTCTCACTGACTCCCTCAGGCTCACTCTCTCTCTCAAGCTCCCACTGATCCACTCTGTCTTACACCCACCATCTCCTGCTGACTCATTCTCTTCCTAACTCCCACTGATTCCCTCAGGCTCTCTCTCTTTTCTCTCTCTCTAATTCCCACTGACTCCCTCAGGCCCTCTCTCTCTTACTCCCTCTCTCTCCCTTTCTCTAACTCCCACTGTCTCCCTCAGGTCTCCCTCCTCTCCCTCTCTCTCTCTCTCTAACTCCCACTGACTCCCTCAGGTTCTCGCTCTCTCTTTCCCTTTTTCTCCCTTTCTCCAACTCCTACTGACTCCCTCAGGCTGTCCCTCTCTCCCTCTCTCTAACTCCCACTGACTCCCTCAGGTTCTTGCTCTCTCTCTCTCTCTAACTCCCACTGACTCCCTTTCTGTCTCCCTCTCTCTTTCTCTCTCTAACTCCCACTGATTCCCTCAGGCTCTCTCTCTCTCTAACTCCAACTGACTCCTCAGGCTCCCTCTCGCTCTCTCTCTCTCTCTCTACTCTACCTCCCACTGACTCCGTCAGGCTCTCTCTCTCTCTTTAACTCCCACTGACTCCCTCAGTCTCTCTCTCTCTCTCTCTCTACCTCCCACTGACTCCCTCAGGCTCTCTCTCTCTCTCTCTCTCTCTCTCTCTCTCTCTCTCTCTCTACCTTCCACTGACTCCCTCAGGCTCTCTCTGTCCCACTGATTTCCACAAGCCCAAATTCTCTGTGTTGTGCTGATGCCCCTTTTACCTGTTGGTCTTGGGTAATGTTTCCCTCAGGCTACTCTCTTTGTGGTGGAAAGAAGAGTTTGGAGTTTGTCTTATTTTCAGAATGAGTTTGTTTTAATTAGAGGATTTGGTACAGAGCAAGTGGGTATACTGTTGAAGTGGTCACCCAGGTTTGACCATTTTGTAGCCTGGTTAGTTGTACACCATTCATCCACTAGCCCATAGCACATGAACTTGAATCCACACAAAGGTCTTGCCAGACCTGCTGAGTTTTTCCAGGTATTTCTGCTTCTGTTTTTGTTTTGGATTTCCAGCATCCGCAGTTTTTTATGCTTTTATCTCAGTTCTGTTGAAGGGTCATGAGGACTTGAAATATCAACTGTGCTCTCCTCCGCTGATGCTGCCAGACCTGCTGAGTTTTTCCAGGTATTTCTGTTTCTGTTTTTGCAAAGGTGCAGGTGAGGTGGATGATTAACTGGAATCTAATGGAGATATGGGTGTCAAATGGACGTGGCGATTATGGGCCAGGTCAACATATGCATGGACATTTTGCAGGTTATCAGGCAAGGGAGAGGGGTTTAGGCATTTGAGGGGACACCTGTATCAGATTTAGGACAGATTTAGGGAGAGGGGTTTAGGCATTTGAGGGGACACCTGTATCAGATTTAGGACAGATTTAGGGAGAGGGGTTTAGGCATTTGAGGGGACACCTGTATCAGATTTAGATCATTTTCCTGGCATTTTGAAGATGGCTGACACCAGAGATACAATGTTAGGAAACAGTATGGCAGCCAACAATCAATTGTATATTTTTGCTCAAGAGTTATTTGATATTTTAACAATTTAAATGGTGCTTTTGAAGAATTTTACAAATGTGATTGTTATTCCCTCATCTCGTATTTCTAAACATAGTATTGACCAATCAGATAGACTGTGTTTCCTCTCTGTTTTAATATTAATGATTGGTTGATAATTACAATTAACAAATGTATAGCTATCAGAGCAGACTCTTCATGAAGCAATTCTGCATTCTAAGAATTGCCAAGTTTTCTATACTTACTTTGTGTTTTGAAAATATCCTGATACATTTTAAAAACTTAACAGCTAGTTGATGTCACAGGTATTCATCTTTGCACGTGGAATCAGAGCAGCAGTTGTGAATTCTGACTGTAATATTTCAGCATGACTTGTTGTGACTGCTGTGACAACCAAGCATCCCAAGCATAAGCTGGAGAACAACTGATAAATCCACAGCACAGACTAGTGACCACTGATGAATTTTGATAGATGGGGCAGCAAGAAATGATGGGGAATGAGAGTGTGGGTTGGGAGTACAGAAGGTGTGGAACGTGTAACAGTGACACCAAGCGCATCCTCAGCAGTGGGCCTCTCTTCTCCCTCTTAGGCTGTCCCTCGGGGTCGAGGATGGCTTGCTTCCACACTGAAAATGAGTTCTCAAGTGATTAAGTCTCAAGTTGGCCATGCGAGGCTGACAGAGAGGCAGGATATCAGTCGGATGAGACTCACTAGGAAGGGATGTCACTGAGATCTGTCATGTGTTAATGAAATTGGGAATTAAAAAAATAAGGAAGACTTGCATTTCAATAGCACCTTTCACAACCATCAGACATCTTGAAGCGCTTTACAGCCAGTGAGGTACTTTTTAAAGATGAGATGTCTTGTTGTGATGTAGGAAATGCAGTAGTTAACTTGCATTTAGCAAACCTCAGCAATATGATGATACCAATATAATCTTGTTTCTTGTGACATTGAATGAGAATAAATATTGGCTAGGAACCAGGGAGAATTCCCTGCTCTTCCTCAAATAGTGCTATGGGTCTTTTACATCCACCCAAGAGGGTGGATGGGGCTTCCTTCAGCTTAATGGCACTTCTGAAAGACGGCACCTCTAACAGTGCAGCGTTTCCTGAGCTCTGAACTTCCAACAGTGCAGCACTTCCTGAGCTCTGCACCTCTAACAGTGCAGCGCTTCCTGAGCTCTGCACCTCCAACAGTGCAGCGCTTCCTGAGCTCTGCACCTCTAACAGTGCAGCACTTCCTGAGCTCTGCACCTCCGACAGTGCAGCGCTTCCTGAGCTCTGCACCTCTAACAGTGCAGTGCTTCCTGAGCTCTGCACCTCCAACAGTGCAGCGCTTCCTGAGCTCTGCACCTCTAACAGTGCAGCGCTTCCTGAGCTCTGCACCTCTAACAGTGCAGTGCTTCCTTAACTCTGCACCTCCAACAGTGCAGTGCTTCCTGAGCTCTGCACATCTAACAGTGCAGCGCTTCCTGAGCTCTGCACCTCTAACAGTGCAGTGCTTCCTGAGCTCTGCACCTCTAACAGCGCAGTGCTTCCTGAGCTCTGCACCTCTAACAGTGCAGCGTTTCCTGAGCTCTGCACTTCCAACAGTGCAGCGCTTCCTGAGCTCTGCACTTCCAACAGTGCAGCGCTTCCTGAGCTCTGCACCTCTAACAGTGCAGCGCTTCCTGAGCTCTGCGCCTCCAACAGTGCAGCGCTTCCTGAGCTCTGCACTTCCAACAGTGCAGCGCTTCCTGAGCTCTGCACTTCCAACAGTACAGCGCTTCCTGAGCTCTGCACCTCTAACAGTGCAGTGCTTTCTGAGCTCTGCACTTCCAACAGTGCAGCACTTCCTCAGCTCTGCACCTCCAACAGTGCAGCGCTTTCTGAGCTCTGCACCTCTAACAGTGCAGTGCTTCCTGAGCTCTGCACCTCCAACAGTGCAGCGCTTCCTGAGCTCTGCACCTCTAACAGTGCAGCGCTTCTTGAGCTCTGCACCTCTAACAGGTGAGCTCTGCAGTGTCAGCTTTGACCTTTGCAACAATATCTGCTCTCACTGACAAGACACAGTGAACTGCTGAAGGGCAGGGAATGAGTAGAAAAGACCTCCCTTTTCTTTTCTTTGTTGCACAGTCCAGGCCATTAGGCTCTTACTTTCAGATTTACATTGTTGTCATTGTATTTTTCTTCAATTAATGACAATATTTTTATAGTAGTGATCTGCCCATGAACATACAGCTGGAGCAGGAGTAGGCCACTCAGCCCCTCGAGCCTGCTCCACCATTCAATAGAATCGCGGATGATCTGAATGTAACCTCAACCCCACATTTCTGCCTACCCCCGATAACCTTTCCCCCTCTTGTTAATTAAGGATCTATCTAGCTCTGCCTTAAAAATATTCAAAGGCTCTGCTTCCACCACCTTTTGAGGAAGAGAGTTCCAAAGACTCACTACCCTCTGAGAAGAAATTTCTCCTCATCGCTGACTTAAATGGGTGATCCCTTATTTTTATACAGTGACCCCTAGTTCTAGACTCTCCCACAAGAGGAAACATCCCTCCACATCCATCCTGTCAAGACTCCTCAGGATCTTAAAGGTTTCAACTAAGTCACCTCTTACTCTTCTAAATTCCAGTGGATACAAGCCTAGACTATCCAACCTTTCCTCATCAGACATCTCACCCATTCCTGGTATTAGTCTCATAAACCTGCTTCTAATCATTTCTATCTTTCTTTAAACAAGGAGACCAGCACTGTACACAACATTTCAGATGAAGTCTCACCAATGCCCTGTACAACCGTAGCAAAATCTTTTGTAATCAATTCAAAGAATGAACAAAGAACAAAGAAAAGTACAGCACAGGAGCAGGCCCTTCGGCCCTCCAAGCCTGTGCCGATCATATTGCCCGTCAAACTAAAACATTTTGCATTTCTGGGGTCCGTATCCCTCTATTCCCATCCTATTCATGTATTTGTCAAGCTGCCTCTTAAACACCACTATCGTACCTGCTTCCACCACCTCCTCTGGCAGCGAATTCCAGACACTCACTACCCTCTGCGTAAAAAACTTGCCCCGCACATCTCCTCTATAGTTTTCTCCTCTCACCTTAAAGCTATGTCCCCTAGTAATTGACTCTTCCACCCTGGGAAAAAGCTTCTGACTATCTACTCTGTCCATGCCACTCATAATTTTGTAAACTTCTATCAAGTCGCGCCTCAATCTCCATTGCTCTAGTGAGAACAATCCGAGTTTCTCCAACCTCTCCTCATAGCTAATAACCTCCAGACCAGGCAGCATCCTGGTAAACCTCCTCTGCACCCTCTCCAACGCCTCCATATCCTTCTGGTAATGTGGTGACCAGAATTGCATGCAATATTCCAAGTGTGGCCTAACCAAGGTTCTATACAGCTGCAGCACGACTTCCCAGCTTTTATACTCAATACCCCTGCCAATGAAGGCAAGCATGCCATATGCCCTCCTGACTACCTAATCCACCTGCGTTGCCACTTTCAGTGATCTGTGGACCTGTACACCCAGATCCTCTGCCCGTCGATTCACTTAAGGGTTTTGCCATTTACTGTGTAATTCCTGCCTATATTAGACCTTCCAAAATGCATTACCTCGCATTTGTCTGGATTAAACTCCATCTGCCATTTCTCCACCCAAGTCTTCAACCGATCTATATCCCGTTGTATCCTTTGACAATCCTCTTCACTATCTGCAACTCCTCCAACCTTAGTCTCATCTGCAAACTTACTAATTAGCCCAGTTACATTTTCCTCCAAATCATTTATGGACACCACAAACAGCAAAGGTCCCAGCACTGATCCCTGCGGAACACACTAGTCACAGCTCTCCATTCAGAAAAGCAACCTTCCACTGCTACCCTCTGACCTCTATGACCAAGCCAATTCTGTATCCATCCTACCAGCTCACTTCTGATCCCATGTGACTTTACCTTCTGTACCAGTCTGCTATGAGGGACCTTGTCAAAGGCCTTACTGAAATCCATGTATATAACATCCAATGCCCTTCCATCGTCGATCATCTTTGTCATTTCCTCGAAAAACTCGATCAAGTTAGTGAGACACGACCTCCCCTTCATAAAACCATGCTAACTTTCACTAATATGCCCATTTGCTTCCAAATAGTAGTAAATCCTGTCATGAAGAATCTTCTCCAATAATTTCCCTACCACTGACGTAAGGCTCACCGGCCTGTAATTTCCTGGATTATCCCTGCTACCCTTCTTAAACAATGGAACAACATTGGCCATTCTCCAGTCCTCTAGGACCTCACCCGTAGCCAGTGAGGATACAAAGATTTCTGTCAAGGCCCCAGCAATCTCCTCCCTTGCCTGCCTCAGTACTCTGGGGTAAATCCCATCTGGCCCTGGGGACTTATCCACCTTAATATTCTTCAAGATGCCTAACACCTCTTTTTTGATCTCACAATTCCCCTCACAAAGAATGAAAATATTCTATTAGCTTTCCTAAGTGCAGAGAGCCAATGCTACAAGGATAGACCATAAGACCATAAGACATAGGAGCATAAATTAGGCCATTCAGCCCATCGAGTCTGCTCTGCCATTCAATCATGGCTGATAAGTTTCTCAACCCCATTCTCCCGCCTTCTCCCTGTAACCTTGTATCCCCTTACCAATCAAGAACCTATCTGTCTCAGTCTTAAATACACTCAATGACCTGGCCTCCACAGCCTTCTGTGGCAATGAATTCCATAGATTCACCACTCTCTGGCTAAAGAAGTTTCTCCTCATCTCTGTTCTAAAAGGTTTTCCCTTTACTCTGAGGCTGTGCCCTCAGGTCCTAGTCTCTCCTACTAATGGAAACATCTTCCCCACGTCCACTTTATCCAGGCCTTTCAGTATTCTGTAAGTTTCAATCAGGTCCCCCCTCATCCTTCTAAACTCCATTGAGTAGAGACCCAGAGTCCTCAAACGTTCCTCATATGTTAAGCCTTTCATTCCTTGGATCATTCTCGTGAACCTTCTCTGGACCCTCTCCAGGGCCAGCACATCCTTCCTGAGATACGGGGCCCAAAATTGCTCACAATATTGCAGGGGAATGGGACTGGTTGCTCTACAGAGAGCCAATGGACTCAATGGGTTGAATAACCTCCTTCAGTATCTGAATAACTCTATGATTCTATGACTCAGTAGCACCGCTACTAATTGGACTGACAAGAGTCCTGAAGGACAAAGCTTCCAGACTGGGCTTGCAGCAGGTAGTGAAAGAACAAAACACAAGGAAATAAACTACTTGAACTTGACCCTACCAATGAAAGAGATACCTATCCATGACAACATTGATCAGAATGATCACTGCACAATACCGTCTTCAGATGGGGGACATCCTCCATTGCGTTGTGCGGCACTGCCACTGTGCTAAATGAGATCGACTCAGAATAGATCTAGCACTCAAAAAGTGGGTATCCATGAGGTGCTGTGGGCCATCAGTAGCAGCTGAATTGGATTCCACCACAATCTGTGATTTAATGTCCTGCATATTCCTCATTCTATCATTTCCATCAAGCTAAATGATCAAAACTGTTCAATATGGAATTTAGAAGCACAGACTAGGAGCAACACTAGGTGCACCTATAGATGCAGGATCAGTCTAGTAAAGCTACAACACAAGACTACATGTATGTTAAACAGTGGAAGCAGCATGCTATAGACAAAGCTAAACAATCCCACAACAACAGAACAGATCAAAACTCTACAGTCTTGCAATTTCTAATGATGAATAGTGGCAGATAATTAAATAAATTACAGGAAGAGCCCAGCATGTGAGTACAAAAGACAAGGCTCAGCATTAACAGCTAATTGGAGGCATAGGATCCACGAACATTCTCATCCTCAAACTTAGCAGAGTCCAGCACATCAGTGTAAAAGACAAGGCTGAAGCATTTGCAACAATCTTCTGCCAAAAATGCTGAGTGGATGATCCATCTTAGCCTCTTCCTGAGGTCTCCAGCATCAAAGGTGTCAGTGTACACCAATTTGATTCACTCTATGTAATATTAAGAAGCAGCTGAGCACATTGAATACAGCATAGGCTATGAACCACAATTTTTTCCAAACTGTTCCTGTAATGGTATAACACTGGCATCTACCTGGCAATGTAGAAAACTGCCTAGAAGGACAAAGGTAGCAGGCACTTGGGGCTACCAGCACCTGCAAGTTTCCCTCCAAGTCAGGCAACATTATGATTTGGAACTGTATTGCCAACCCTTCATTGTCACTACCTAACAGTGCTTTGTTTGACTGAAAGGGATGAAAGCAAACATTTTTCACAGAATCACACAGCACTGAAGAGGCCCTTCGGCCCATTGAGTCTGCACCGACACATGAGAAACACCTGGCCTACCTACCTAATCCCATTTACTTGCACTTGGCCCATAGCCTTGAACGTTATGACGTGCCAAGTGCTCATCCAGGTACTTTTTCAAGGATGTGAGGCAACCCGCCTCCACCACCCTCCCAGGCAGCGCATTCCAGACCGTCACCACCCTCTGGGTAAAAAAGTTTTTCCTCACATCCCCCCTAAACCTCCTGCCCCTCACCTTGAACTTATGCCCCCTTGTGACTGACCCTCCAACTAAGGGGAACAGCTGTTCCCTATCCACCCTGTCCATGCCCCTCATAATCTTGTACATCTCGATCAGGTCGCCCCTCAGTATTCTCTGCTCCAATGAAAACAACCCAATTCTATCCAACCTCTCTTCATAACTTAAATGTTTCATCTCAGGCAACATCCTGGTGAATCTCCTCTGCACCCCCTCCAGTGCAATCACATCCTTCCTATAATGTGACGACCATAACTGCACACAGTACTCCAGCTGTGGCCTCACTAAGGTTCTAGACAACTCCAACATGACCTCCCTACTGGACAAGTATATGGACAAGTATGCCATATGCCTTTTTCACCACCCCACTAACATGCTCCTCCACCTTCAGAGATCCACGAACACACATGCCAAGGTCCCTTTGCTCCTCAGAACTTCCTAGTGCCATGCTGTTCATTGAATACTTCCCTCTCAAATTATTCCTTCCAAAGTGTATCACCTCATATTTTTCAGGGTTAAATTCCATTTGCCACTTATCTGCTCATTTGACCATCCTGTCTATATCTTCCTGTATCCCATAACACTCAATCTCACTGTTAACCACCCGGCCAATCTTTGTGTCATCCGCAAACATACTAATCCTAACCCCCACATAGTCATCTATGTCGTTTATATAATTGACAAATAATAGGGCACACAGCACAGATCCCAGTGGTATGCCACTGGACACTGGCTTCCAGGAACTAAAGCATCCTTCTGTCATCACCCTCTGCCTCCTACAACTAAGCCAATTTTGAATCCACCTTATCAAATTACCCTGTATCCAATGAGCCTTTGCCTTCTTTATGAGTCTCCCATGTGGGACCTTGTCAAAGGCTTTGCTGAAATCCATATAAACTACATCAACTGCACTACCCTCATCTACACACCTGGTCACCTCCTCAAAAAATTCAATCACATTTGTTAGGCATGACCTCCCTCTGACAAAGCCATGCTGACTATCCCTGATCAAACCTTGCCTCTCCAAGTGGAGATAGATACTCTCCTTCAGAATTTTCTCCAATAGTTTCCCTACCACTGACGTGAGACTCACTGCCTGTAGTTCCCTGGCTTATCTCTACAACCCTTCTTAAATAGCGGAACCACATTAGCTGTTCTCCAGTCCTCTGGCACCTTTCCCGTGGCCAGAGAGGAATTAAAAATTTGGGTCAGGGCCCCTGCGATCTCCTCCCTTGCCTCCCTCAGCAGTCTGGGACACAAATCATCTGGACCTGGGGATCCCAATGTTTAGCTTTGACTATAGCATGCTGCTTCCACTGCTTAACATACATGTAGTCTTGTGTTGTAGCTTCACTAGATTGGTCCTGCATTTTTAGGTGCACCTAATGTTGCTCCTCGTATGTGCTTCTAAACTAACAGGAAGGCAGCACATCACCATCTTCTCAAGAGCAAATAGGAATGGGCAATAAATGTTGGCCTTTGACACCCACATCCCATGAATGAGTAAAAATAAAACAGCTTGTACTGTGATAGTTGTTAAGTCCCTACATTTCCTTAGCAGAGTGCAGTGCTCTGATATTGTACAGCTTTGCAACTGTTGAGTAATTTTAACCTAACTCATTAGACAAGAAATCCACTGAATCAAGAGGAACAACTGGTTTTAAACCCACCCTATACACTAAAACTGGGTGGCAGGTGAACTCAATATTGCTTCAACCCCCATGAGATTCCTGATGCCAGGTTCAATTAAAACTAACCCATGTTTAGCATGAAAATAATTGCAGTCCAAGTTTTCACAATCATCTGAGAAAATGGAGTAAACATGGAGCCATTGAGCTTCTCAGGCTCCTTTATGAAATTATTTTGCCATCAGATTGACAGTCACAATCCACCATTCTCTGGAATCAGAGAGTGTAAATTGGAAGGTGCTTTCAAAGAGCAGACACAGGCATAATGTGCCAAATGACTTCCTTCTAAGTAATATGATAGTACAATGTTATAATTGAAATCAGAGCTCACTGTGGAATGAATTGCAGATACTATCAGCTCCAGGACCCATGGTAACCCTAACCCTGACTCTCGACTTAACCCAATTGCTAACCTGAACATTAACTCTAATCCAAATCTAACTCTAACCTCACTCTCACTTAACCCTCACATAAATACAAACCCTCATTCTCACCCTAATCCTTCCCCTATCCCTATCCCACACACTCATCTTAACTCTGTATAGTAATCTGGAAGGGCTATGAGGCCACCAGAGCATCTGAACCTGTAAATTCAATGACTTGAAGGTAGGTGAGTGGGGATGGGTTGGAATAGGGTAGTGATAATGTAAAAATAGTGTTATTTTAGTAATAGTGATAACGTAGAATTAGTGATAGTGTAGAAATAGTGATAATGTAGAAATAGTGATAATGCAGTAGCAACAATGTAAGTATATGGGACTGATAACAATGTAAGACAAAGTAAACTAGTGTAACTCCAAATACACTCCAAATACTGACCTCATTCCAGCCTTGCTTCAAACATGGACAAAAGAGCTGAATTCCCGAGGTGAGGTGAGAGTGACTGCCCTTGACATCAAGGCCGCCTTTTACCAAATATGGTATCAAGGAGCCCAAGCAAAACTGGAGTCAGTGAGAATCAGGGGCAGAATTCTCTGCTGGTTGGAATCATACCTAGCACGAAGGAAGTTGGTTGTGGATGTTGGGGATCAATCATCTCAGCTCCAGGACATCACTGCAGGAGTTCCTCAGGGTAGTGTCCTCAGCCCAACCATCTTCAGCTGCTTCAACAATGACCTTCCTTCCATCATAAGGTCAGAAGTGGGGATGTTCGCTGATGATTGCACAATGTTCAGCACCATTCATGACTCCTCAGATACTGAAGCAGCCCATGTCCAAATGCAGCAAGACCAGGACAATATCCAGGCTTAGGCTGACAAGTGACAAGTAACATTTGTGTCACAGAAGTACCAGGCAATGACCATCTCCAACAAGAGAGAATCTAAGCATCACCCTTTGACGTCCAATGGCATTACCATCGCTGAACCTCCCACTATCCACATCCTGGGTTTTAGCCATATCCTGTGGCTACATGAGCAGGTCAGAGGCTAGGAATCCTTTTTTTTTAATTCATTCATGAAATGTTGGCATTACTGGCTAGGCCAGCATTTATTGCCCACCCTAATTTCCCTCATTCAGGGGTCATTTTTAAGAGTAGGTCTGGGTCACATGTAGGCCAGACCAGATAAGGACAGCAGATTTCCTTCCCTAAAGGACATTAGTGAACCAGATGGGTTTTTACAACAATCGACAATGGTCTCATGGTCATCATTGACTCTTAGTTCCAGATATTTATTGAATTTAAATTTCACCATCTGATGTGGGGTTTGAACCCAGGTCCCCAAAGCATTACCCTGGGTGTCTGCATTACTCAACCAGTGACAATATAATTACATCAGCACCTCCCCTGCAATGAGCAACTCACTTTCTGACTCCCCAAAGCCTGTCCACCATCTACAAGGCACAAGTCAGGAGTGTGATGGAATAGTCTCCACTTGCCTGGATGAGTGCAGCTCCCACAACACTCAAGAAGCTTGACACCATCCAGGAAAAAGCAGTCTGCTTGATTGGCACCACATCCACAAACATTCACTCCCTCCACCACTGACGCACAGTAGCAGCAGTGTGTGTACCATCTACAAGATGCACTGCAGGAATTCACCAAGGCACCTTTGACAGGACCTTCCAAACCCACGACCACTACCATCTAGAAGGACAAGAGCAGCAGATAGATGGAAACACCACCACCTGGAAGTTCCCCTCCAAGCCACTCACCATCCTGACTTGGAAATATATCGTCATTCTTTCACTGTCGCTGGGTCAAAACCTGGAACTCCCTTCCTAACAGCACTGTGGGTGTACCTACACCAGATGGGCTGCAGCGGCTCAAGAAGGCAGCTCATCACCACCTTCTCAAGGGTAATTAGGGACGGGCAATAAATGTTGGTCTCACCAGAGATGCCCACATCCTGTGAATGAATTTTAAAAATCATTAGATAAAGACTTGAGAGTGGTGCAGTATAACAGTCTGGCACGTATGGGGTTAATGTGTCACTGTGCATGGTACTGCCCACTCAGTGATGTAAGAAGGCATATAACCCAGAGCCAGGGTCAATGTCCAAGCATGGAGACAGATGCTAGCCTGTACCCTTTCCTGTACATGAGTAAATAGCCCCAGTAGTTAATAAAGACTTACAGTGAACCTACTGAAGGCTAGGGAGACTTGTTTAAGATATACTAATCTGTAACCAGCACCCCACAACTCTAGGTGTACCAGGTGGTGGGCAAAGAGTGGAGAGCAGTGGGTCAGTGGGTGCGATATTGGAGTTGGTTCAAGTCAGAAGTTGGGGTTCACAAACCCTCAGCAGTTTGATGTCTAAAGTGTGAAACAGGTAACAATATAGGGAGAACACCGAGGAGAAACCATAAGTTTGCTCTGAAATCAGCCAAAATCTTATGCTGGTTACCTTATCGATACTTAAGCGCGCCCGAGTCAGAATGCGTTCAGGAAGAGGGAGTCCGGGTCTCGGTGAGTCCAGGTTAGATCCGGCCTGTCTGAATCCGGTCGGGTCAGTTGAGGTGGGGATGATGTTTGGCACTGAGAATTTGCCAGAAGTTGCTGTGTGGTTACTGTGAAGTTGTGCCTTTGACTGGGAGAGTGTGTGGTGAGGAAGCGGGGTTATTGTTAGGGGCTGCAGCACTGTGCTCAGCAGGCTACGCAGATAAGAAAGTCTTCGGCACCGGGACTAAACTCATTGTCACAGGTGAGACTTCAGTGTGAGAGGAGGGGTGTGTAAAATACACTAATACACTCGAGATACCGAATAACCGGGAGCGGGGTGGATAGTTTCTGGGTGGGTGCAGGGTTAGTGCCTGTGTGGGGGGTGGGAGAAGCTGTGGGGTCGGCTCGGTACCCGGCCTGGTTCTTGTACTGTGATATAACACAGTGTCACCTCTGGTAGCTGGAGAAAGATATTCGGCTCTGGGACTCGGCTCATCGTTTCAGGTGAGTTTGAGCTGAATTTCATGCTGGGTTTAAGGAAACGGTTCGGGAAGATCTATTTCAATAAATATCAGCGGGTGTCTCGGGCAGTCAGCCCAGTACTTAGTGAGAGTTTGGATGTTCACTGAGGCACTTTATATTGTCGGGTGTGTGTCCGAAGGTGTGTTTACACCGTGCTGGTAACGACATATTAATAAATAGTCCCAGTAGTTAATAAAGACTTACAGTGAACCTACTGAAGGCTAGGGAGACTTGTTTAAGATATACTAATCTGTAACCAGCACCCCACAACTCTAGGTGTACCAGGTGGTGGGCAAAGAGTGGAGAGCAGTGGGTCAGTGGGTGCGATATTGGAGTTGGTTCAAGTCAGAAGTTGGGGTTCACAAACCCTCAGCAGTTTGATGTCTAAAGTGTGAAACAGGTAACAATATAGGGAGAACACCGAGGAGAAACCATAAGTTTGCTCTGAAATCAGCCAAAATCTTATGCTGGTTACCTTATCGATACTTAAGCGCGCCCGAGTCAGAATGCGTTCAGGAAGAGGGAGTCCGGGTCTCGGTGAGTCCAGGTTAGATCCGGCCTGTCTGAATCCGGTCGGGTCAGTTGAGGTGGGGATGATGTTTGGCACTGAGAATTTGCCAGAAGTTGCTGTGTGGTTACTGTGAAGTTGTGCCTTTGACTGGGAGAGTGTGTGGTGAGGAAGCGGGGTTATTGTTAGGGGCTGCAGCACTGTGCTCAGCAGGCTACGCATATGTGAAAGTCTTCGGCACCGGGACTAAACTCATTGTCACAGGTGAGACTTCAGTGTGAGAGGAGGGGTGTGTAAAATACACTAATACACTCGAGATACCGAATAACCGGGAGCGGGGTGGATAGTTTCTGGGTGGGTGCAGGGTTAGTGCCTGTGTGGGGGGTGGGAGAAGCTGTGGGGTCGGCTCGGTACCCGGCCTGGTTCTTGTACTGTGATATAACACAGTGTCACCTCTGGTAGCTGGAAAGTGATATTCGGCTCTGGGACTCGGCTCATCGTTTCAGGTGAGTTTGAGCTGAATTTCATGCTGGGTTTAAGGAAACGGTTCGGGAAGATCTATTTCAATAAATATCAGCGGGTGTCTCGGGCAGTCAGCCCAGTACTTAGTGAGAGTTTGGATGTTCACTGAGGCACTTTATATTGTCGGGTGTGTGTCCGAAGGTGTGTTTACACCGTGCTGGTACCGACACCCATGTTCTCGGTCAGAGTTCCCGTAAATCAGGCTCTCTGAAGATGGGGTGGTGGAAGGGTTTTTGTACGGTGTTGTGTCACTGTGGTCTGGTAAAAAGCTTTTCGGAACCGGGACTAAACTAATAGTTACAGGTGAGTTAATAACGGTTAAGGAGGGGTAAAGAGCACTTTACATGAAAAGTCGTTCTGCACTGGGAAGTTTGCTGCATTTATTGACTCATTCAGTGCATCATCCCGGACCTCTCACCGGCAGATATTTTCATGCTTTGTGATCGGAATGGCTTTTACCAAGGTTCATGTCAGACATACCGCGGCTCAGGGTGAAGGGTGTACACAAGTACCGGGCTAATCTGGTTCTGGCAAAAACTTCCCGATTATTACAGTAACTCTGAGAAATCTGTGATGTTTATTGAGGGAAAACATTTAAAAGTCAGTTAGATAATGAGGAGAAACCGTCATAATTCATAGAGGTAATAATACCAATAAAGATGGTGACAGTTTATAGAGACAGAGACAGTTCACAGAGGCGGTAATAGTTAATAGTGATAATTAATAATGATAGTTAATAGTGATAGTAATAATTAATGGTGGCAGTAAGACTCACCGCTGCTTCCAGTGAAGATTTTGAACAGTCGTGTACCACCGTGGCTATAGAGGTGTACAATTCGGCTCTGGGACCAAACTCATTGTAACAGGTGAGTCTGAATCTTTATCTGAGCCAAGTCTAGTCTCCCCCAGCGGCCTGGCCGGTTTTCCAAACCGATCAGCAGATTCTGCTTTCGGCGTTGAGGTTAAGCTGCTGATGGCCAATGACTCTCCAGATCCAGCGCTTAACACGGGGGGTGGGGAGGGGGGTGGTGGTGGTGGTGGGGGTGGGGGGGGAGGTGGTGATGTTTGCATTCTGTCCTGTGCAGCGTGAGGAACAGCCGGGCCCTGATACCGATTGGTGTCTTTAATTGGTTGGGAATAGCAAGTGCAGAATCCGGGGAGATTTAGCGGAAGCTGAGGGTCAATGAGGGAACCAGTTTGGAGTCCGGATTCCACACAGAAACAGTCACGATTCTGGACAATAGGAATAAGGGAGCAGAGTGAATTTGTGATGTTACTGTCCTTACAAACTCTCGACATTCCATTGGTGCTATTCTGGAACAACATTGAGAACAAAAGCGAAAGGGCCAGGCAGTTTGGAATTTGCTAACTCTGTGGTTTAGGAGTTATTCACTGGCTGAAACCTCGGGCTAGTTGATGTGGGAGGCCCGCGGGGAGGGGAGTCTGTGCTGTTCGGCTGCACCCCCCTCCCCACCAGAGAGGCGGCGGGACCCGAACACCCGACCGGCAGCGACTGCATAACCATCCACACAAGGAAATCGAGACCTAGTTCCGAAATAAAAACAGAAAACGCTGGAAAAACTCACCTGCGGAGAGAGAGTTAACGTTTGGAGTGTGTCTGAGTCTGAGAAAGGGTCATATTGGACTCAAAGCGTTCATTCTGTTTCTCTCTCTCCGCAGGTGAGTTTTTCCAGCGTTTTCTGTTCTTATTTCAGATTTCCAGCATCCGCAGGATTTTGCTTTTATCTTAGAGATTTAATTCAGGTTCGTTCCCATTACTTGAGCGAGTAGATTTTTACAGTTACGGATTATTCATGAGCATTCTCCTTGAATTAAAGCATCGCCGGTTTCAGATAAGTTAGCTAGTCCCTAACAAGGAGAACCGGGTTACTTGGTATTACTGACATTACTGTCTTAGAAAGAGAGCAGACAGAGAAACAAAACTCTGAGAGAGTTATGGAGAATCTTAGAATGATGCAGCAAGGCAGAAGATCATTCGGCCCATCGGGTCTGTGCTCCCTCTTTGAAAGAGCTATCCAATTAGTCCCACTCTCTGCTCTTTCCACATAGCTTTGCAATCTTCTCCTTTATAAATACACATTCAGTGAATCAGTTCCTCCCATTCTTCCAAGCAGTGTTTACAGATCAGGACAACTTGCTGTGTAACTTTTAAACCCACTTGTGGTCCCTGCACCTGGTTATCTGTCCTTCGACACCATTTAACCCCCTCATTGACTCTCAAAACCCTTCATAATTTAAAATTGGACCATTTCCTCGCTCATTCTTCCTACAAATAACAGTCACTCCACACTTCACTGTGTGCATGTATCTGCCATTTCCCAGTCACTCCACATCTCCCTGAACTCTGGTATTATTGGCCTCCCTGTTTACTGTGCGGGCTTTTCTTATTTACTCTATCAATACCCTCCTAATTTTGAATACCTTCATTAAATCTCCCTGTAAACTTCTCTGCTCCAAGGAAAATAACCCCAATTTCCCCAGTTTCTCTTCTGAAATGCCTCAGAACACGTTCATTTGTGAGTGAAGAGATCTGGAGTCTGACCCCAGTTCAATGTAAACTGATCGCATGAACCGCCACAAACTGTTCACCTTTCCCATCAAAGTCCCCTCCCCTCTCCTCTTCCATACTCCCCTCTCCCTCCTTCCCCCCTCTCGCCTCTTATTCCGCCATCTCTTCATCTTCTCCTCTCCTTTCCCTTTCTTCCTCTCTCACCTCCTCTCCCACCCTCCCCTCCTTTCCCATCTTCTCACCTCTCCTTTCTCTCCTTTTCTCCCCTCTCCCCTCCTCCTTTCCTTACCTTCCCTCTCTTCTTATCCACTCCCTCTCCCGTACTTCCCCGCAAACCCCCCCCCCCCCCCCCCCGCAACCCCCCACTTCTCCTCTCCTGGATCCCGGTTGCTTTGAACTTTAACAAACATCGGAAATCCCAACTAAACTCCAAAAATACGTCTCGGGTTGCAAGAAGTCACAGAGATCGAGCAAGTATTTCTCTTCCGGCAAATCTGTGGCCAGCTGTGTGTTGTTGTAAATTAAACCTGTCTTTAGCGGAAAGGTTTATAGAAATCTCTTTTGATTTTTTTTAAAATCAGACAAACTTGCTGTGAAACCAACAATTCGCCTTTTCCCACCCAATTCCACGGAAATGAAGAGTAAGAAAAAAGCCTTGGTGGTCTGTCTCCTGACTGGATTCTTCCCCGAGGTCATCAGAGTTGAGTGGACAATCGATGGTGAGGGGAAAGCTAGAGAGGAAAGAGTGTTCACAGACCCAGTGGTGAAACAGGGGAACGATGCTTACTCGGTGATCAGCCGCCTGGAAGTCACCGAGCTCCAGTGGGAAAGCAAGAATATCAACTGCAAAGCGGACCATGAAGGAGGCTCAGGGACTGCAATGATCAACAAGGACTATAAAACCGGTACGTGCTCAATAACTCCCATCGGCTCCTCCGGTTAAAGCAGATTCCCATCAACAACCAACCCCCCACCCCCGGCCCCCCACCCACCACCTCCCCTGAACTATCACCCCTGAGTTTAGGAACAACCTCATTCAGTATCAGTCAGCTTTCCCATCAATGTGTGTTCTTAGACTTGGACCCGTTCAAAACATTTCCATTGCTCTTAACAAGAGCCTTAGTTGAAAAGCAGCAGTCGGTCAATAGCCGCCTACATCAGCAGGATGTATAATGATGAAGTCTGTTATAACTATCTGATATAGAAGAGGTTCAATCGATTAAAGTCTTCTCGCTCCTGTCCCTTAGATCCGCTTTCTCACTCGGTTATCTAACTCACCCGGAGTTTCGTGCCCTCCACAGATCCAATTGCAGAGTCCCAGCGGAATCATACCATTCTTTATTCAGTTTTTTTTTTATTTACGGAACTAGGAACACGTTCTGTATCTAAAGCCGTTTAATAGAAATATTGATGCATATTTAGGACAAGTTATGGCATCAGACGTCAAAACGTTTATTCACCTCAGTATTTATGTTGTAAATGTGACTCTTGTTCAAATCCCGCACTCAGGCAGCATCACCCGACAGATACTCTCATACTTGAGACTAAAACTACCAGTTCTAGAATTTAAAAACTTGATAAACTTTCACTAAAGCGGAAAATTGGAATTTCCACGGGGTTTCCCGGTGGTCCGCGTAAACTCGGCGGAAGGTCCGCTGCAACTCCAAACGGCGCAAACTGGGAAGGCTTCCTAGTGCAATACGGGAAGGGGAAAGCGCTTTCCTGCTTTTCTCTCAGTGAAATGGAGTTTGGGCATCAAACATGTCAAGATGCGGAGAGTAAACTGGGGCAACCCGATCCCTGTTAAACTCTAGGTACTCGGTATATTCTGTACTGAAATCCTGATGGGGCTGAGAACGGAAACATTTACTGTGAGAATACGGAATGTGTTACAGCCAGTGGTTTAACTGCAGAAAATCATTATCTTCGTACGCTTTAAACTCCTTATAGAGCAGAGCTCTCTGCTCATGAGATTCCGAGCACCGCACACATCCTTCACTTACTGAAGGCACTGTCAAATGGACAGACTGCCTTACTCCACATGGACACCTGGTTTATGTTCTTATTCCCTATCACCAGCCACAACATCGCTGAATTTTCGGATTGTTTCTAATCTATGCTTCTGTCTTTCTTTCCTCTTCTGTAGATATGAAAAAACCTTCAGCTCCCACGTGTCCGCCCCCTGTTTCGGAAGCAGCAGAGAACGCGTCTGAAGGTAATTTCTCAATGAGAACAATTCATGCAGCGTCTCCACAGGCCTGGGGCAGGTTCCACTGTTGAAACAATTAAACCCAGGGAGCCATCCGGAATCTTGATTCAGTAAATCTGGTCGACAGCAGAAAAATGTGCAGGGGAAACTGCCGCATTATTAGAAAAAACTCAACTGGCCCAGCAACGCCCTTCACGGAAGGCGACCTTGCAGCCTTTACCTGGCGTCTCGCCCATGCCAATCCCAGCTCAATCCAACTGGCAGTAATTTCCAAACCCTCTCTGGCCACAGATGAGGTGCCAGAGGACTGCTAATGTTGTCCCGTTATTAAGAAAGGGAGGAAGGATTAGACCAGGAAATTACAGGCCCAATCAGTCTAACCTCGGTGGTGGGGAAGTTACTAGAAAGAATTCTGAGGGACAGGATATATCTGCACTTGGAGAAACGCAGATTAATCCGGGATAGTCAGCATGGATTTGTTAAAGGAAGGTCGTGTTTGACAAATTTGATTGAATTTTTTGAGGAGGTAACCAGGAGTGTTGGTAAGGGTAATGCATTTGATGTGGTCTACATGGACGTTAGCAAGGTTTGATAAGGTCCCTCATGACAGACTGGTCGAGAAATTAAGAGCTCATGGGATCTAAGGCAAAGTGGCATGTTGGATTCAAAATTGACTGAGAGGCAGGAAGCAGAGGGTGTTGGTAAAGGAATGTTTCTGTGACTGGAAATCTGTTTCCAGTGGGGTTCTTTAGGGCTCAGTACTGGGGCTCTTGCTGTTTGTGGTGTACAAAAATTATTTGGATTTAAATATAAGGGGGTTGGGGGTGGGGGGTGGGGAGTATGATCCAGAAGCTCGCAGATGACACGAAAATTGTTAGGGTGCTAAATGGTGAGGAGGATTGCTGTAAACTGCAGGAGGATATCAAAAGTGGACAGAGCAGTGGCAAGTGGAATTCAACCCGGAGACGTATGAGGTAATGCACTTGGGGAGGGCTAACAAGGCAAGGGATTATACTATGAATGGCAGGGCCCTGGAAAGTGCTGAAGATCAGAGGGACATTGGTGTGCATATCCACAGATCCCTGAAGGTAGCAGGGCAGGGGAGTGGGTGGAGAGCAGTGGGGAGCTCGTGTAGTTAATATAGAGGAGAACTGTGATAAGTTACAGGAAGACGCCATTAAACTTGCAGAATGAGCATGTATTTGGAAAATAAACTTTCATATAGATAAGTGTGAAATTGTACATTTTAATAGGAAGGTTACAAAGACCGCATAATCCTCGTAACATATTTGTGGAAGTGGGGTAAAGGAATGTAGTGATCAGAGGCTACAGATATAAAAGTCACTAAATGTAGAAATGTGGGTTAATAAAACCATAAGAAAGCAAAGCACTAATCTTCTTTACAGAGGGATATAATTGAATAGGAGAGAAGTTTTGGTAAACTTGTATTGAAACTTGGTTAGACCACACGGACTACTGTGCACAGTCCTGGTCTCCACTTTATTTAAAAAAAATGTGGAGGGACTGAATTAATAGGAGATCAGAATTGAGAGGTTATACCTATCAGGGAAGATTGAACAGGCTGGAGATCTTTATCTCTAGGAAAGAAAAGGGTCGAGGGGTAATCTAATAGAGACCTTTAAGACGTTGAAAAGATTTGATAGGGTAGACGTAGAGATGTTTCCACTTGCTGAGAACATAATATAAGATAGTCACTAATAAATCTATTAGGGAATTCAGGTGAAATGTCTTTATCAACAGGGTGGTTAGAATATGAAATTCGCCACCACGAGGAGTAGTGGAGATGAGTAGCATTGGTACCGTGAAAGGGAAATCTAGATAAGTGAATGAGGGAGAAGGGAATAGAAGCTCATATTGATGGTGAGATGAAGAGAGGTGTGGAGCCTAAACACCGCCATGGAGTAGTTGGGTCGAATGGTCTGTTTCTGAGCTGTAAATAATCTGTAAATTCCAAGAAACCCCAGCATCATCTTGCGGAAGATCGGAATGGGCGAGAATTAACAATACTCCTATCTAATGGCAACTTTGCCGAGAAAAGACGGTTAGTGTTCAGGCTGCATCCCAATATAAAACGCTCTTCCTCTTTAGGGGTGAGAATCGCCTGCTGTACAATCCAATATCTTATTCCTTTATGTCTGAATTTATTCCCTGGATTGAAGTGAACTAGAAAAAAACTGAAAAGGACAATTTATTCCGGAATCCTAAAGTAGTCCCCAGGATTTAGTAGCAATTATAAACTGATAGTCCGATTTAAATCAAGGGTTTACTGACAATCCGGTGCTGAACAGAATTAGATAGTGGATTGTTAACATAATTACTACAGACACTTTATGAACAATCCCAGATTCCGGGCTTTGCACCAGCATTGTTTACTCGCCGCATTGCGCGTTATTGGCTTTTCCCACTTCACTTTCCCATTCAGCACATCCTCAATGTTTAGTAGCCCCAAATGCAATGAACTAGAAGCTTGTGTCTTTTTTGTTTCCTCAGTGCTATCGGAACCGCCTTTGAACGCGCTGCAGGTAGCTACCTTTACATACACACTGCTGTTAATGAAGAGCGTGGTTTACTGCGGCATCATCTCCTTCGTCCTTTACAGGGTGGAGTACCGTGACACCAAGAAGCCACTTTAACCGGTACCCATTGACCTCTGTTTTAAGATTTTGATCTATTTGGCTCCCTTTGCCTGTTTCTACCCAGAGATTATACTCAATGTTGTCAGTTTAGGAACAGTTTACAACTGTCAGGAGAGGGGTTTATCTTCGGGTTCGTGTGTGGATAATGATCAGACTGTCTTCAGATAATTAACTCTGTGTTCATCAAATTAATGTGTTGTTTCTGTAGCCTTAGTTGATTTTTAAGTGTTTGTTACTGTCCAATCCAATGCTGCCTTTTTTGAATAATTTGCTACAATTAAATTGTTATAATTCTCTTGTAACTTTACGTTATAAATTCTGCAAATTTGACAATAATAAAACATCTTTCAAACGTATTTGATGTTATTCTGCTTTACTCTCAGCGAGACAGTGATCGCCGAGTTATTTATGAATGTCCTATAAAGACCGCGGCTTAAAAAGCACAACAGAAATGCCAAAGACAAATGGCAAATAGTTTCAGCTCGCTCCCTGTGAGGATTCAACTCAAACCATTACAACCTGACCTTGTAACAATCACAGCAGGAAATCTATCTGATATAGAAACTGGAGTGTAGCCCTTATGTCACTGACACGAGACCTGGACCAAGAATCCAGGGAGTTTAAAACAATTGGTGATAAAATCAGTAAAAATGACCATGAAGCTTTGGGATTGTTGTAAAAACCTATGTAGTTCATGACCGTCTGACAGTGCAGCACTCCCTCAGTACTGACCCTCTGACAGTGTGGCACTCCCTCAATACTGACCCTACGACAGTGTGGCACTCCCTCAATACTGACCCTCTGACAGTGTGGCACTCCCTCAATACTGACCCTCTGACAGTGCAGCACTCCCTCAGTACTGACCCTCCCACAGTGCAGCACTCCCTCAGTACTGACCCTCTGACATTGCAGCACTCTCAGTACTGACCCTCCCACAGTGCGGCACTCCCTCAATACTGACCCTCTGACAGTGCGGCACTCCCTCAGTACTGATCCTCTGACAGTGCGGCACTCCCTCAGTACTGAACCCAGTGTCCGACTCAGTAACTGGTGTTGCTTCTGTAAACTCAGTCTCCTTGTCAACTATCGGGAACATTATGGCAAACTCCAAGCATCACTGTTATCAGAGACATTGAGCATCGGCGAGTGGAAGAATTTATTCCGGCTCCCTCCGTCCCTCCCTCCCTCCTTCCGCCTCTCCCTCCGCGAATCTGTGAGGCAGACACCGCCCGTGAGCCTGAATTTTCCTGGGACCGGGACTGGAGAATTACACACCATCTTTTCGAAAATGTTCCTTTGTCCTGTTGAGCCGGGAGTTTCTTAGCTCCGTTTGCTGATTATTTCAATCCTAACATCAATTTACTGTTTTAATAAAAGACAGTCTTCAAACAAGTGAGTTAATTTTCACAGCCTTCCTTTTAATTGGGATTTAGCTGCAGTAATTTGAAAGCTTGAATGCGCCGGGCAGGTTAATGGTTCTCGGTAGTGTGCTTGTGTGAGGAGGGGTTGGGTGGGTTTAAACTCCCGCCCGCAGTGACGGGATTTCTTGTTCACCCTGAACCCAGGATTTCAACTGTGATCTTTGTCAATGGGCATTTGTCAAAATTCACGGGAGATTTTGCGGCAAATGTTTGTTGAAAGAAAAGGGAATGAGATATTCATAGAGAAAAGCTCAGCAGGGTGAAGAGGATTGTGACTGTTATAATTCGGAACGTGTCTGTCCAGTGTTCTGCCGTTGATTCATTTCCATAATTCACCGACTTTCTGTTATTGTGCATTTAAATGCCAACTGTTATCAACTTCATTTACAAAACAAAACTACACACAGACTTTCCTCAGAATTATTTGGAAACCCTCCATAAAGGTTATGCTTTGAATAAGTCATAATAGGGCTCGAAACGTTAACTCGGTTTCTCTTCCTCCACAGACGCTGTGTGACCTGAGTTTTTCCAGCATTTTCTGTTTTTGCTCCATAAATATTGGGTCATTTATTCGGTTTTTCTACCTTCCATTTTTTTTCTATATTTTTAAAGTTGTTCACTTTCGGGCACTGGGATGATCCAGAATACACTGGGAAGAGACGCTTTTACGAAACCTTTGAAACAGAGTCCGGTTGGGGCCATGTTAGAATTAGATTTCACGGTTTAAAGGATACATTGAGCGTTAAACCGGAACGAAGGATCTGAAATAAAACTCCGTTAAATTGCTCTTGAATTCTAATTTACACTCGATCCTCATACCCCATGTGCACATTAACAACTAGATTCAAGTTAATGTTTTCATTTCGTTCTGAATAGTTTCGGCAGAGTTTGATTTTCGCACGTGCGGCCGCAGACTCGACCTGTTCGAGTTTGATTATATATATATATTTTTTGGCATTCTTTCATGACCTAAGATTCTACATGAAATGTTTGGAGGGAAGATTAAGTTGGTTCTTTAACACAGGGAGCTGGTTCGGTCTCGGTACAGAACAAATCGCCACTAATGTTTCTCTGGTGCTCCTGATGATCTCAGTTGACTCTGAACCCCGTATTGTCCGGGATTTTAACGTCAGTTCGGGTGTAACGCCGGTTTGACGTTGCCCACCAATATTACTCGCCACCGACACCAGCTTTGTTCCCGTTGCCAATGGACAGAAGTGTCTGTGATGCCCAAACTCAGAGCCAACGTGTCAAACCTCACTGACCTTCAAACTACCAAAATCACGCGTTAGTCCAGCAGCGCCTTGGGATAATTCTTTTTTAAAAAAAATAGACTTCCAAAATTGACGAGTGTCCGAATGGGTCCAGGAAGCGCGCATTGGTGTCCAGCATCTGCCGAAGCCCCTCCCGTGCGGCTCAGGGACCGAATTGAAGGAGCGATTATAGCGGAAAGACAAAACTCCAACCCCTTCCCCACAAAACTCCAGCACGAACCAGCCTCGTCCTTCCACATTGTGAGAGTCACAAGTTCCCAAACCCCCGAGAGCGTTGACAGGTGCCCAGATCCTGCACAGGAAACGCATTTTGCTTTTTAATCAGCCGCTGGGCTACTCCGGGAGGTAAATTTATAAACTTAATTTTTGTGACACGTTCGATCACATTAAAGAATGCAAATCCCCCAAAATCTAAAGAAAAACCGGGCTCCTGGAAATTGTGGAGAGAGTGAGGGCGAGTTAGCGGGTTAGCCCTCCCTTATGGTCTATTCAATAACATTTCCCATTTCCCTTTCTCTAAAAATACTTTTGTTTTGATTAATCGAAGTTTAAACAGAATCGATCGGATTTATTAACGCGCTCAAAGTGAAATATTTCCTTTAATCTGTAAAACCATTTCCCCAGGAGGAAAAATCCCTCAAAATGACAGAATAGATGAGTTTTGTGCTGGGATCAGTGTAGTCAGGTCGATGCTGGCCGGCTGAGTCTTTAATAATTGATCGAATGAAAAAGCTTCTTTAATGCCGAGATATCCCGCGACTAAATCCGGCAGTTGACATTTTAACTGTGACAGTTGTCACGGAAAATGTAGTTATTTATTTATTGGGTCACACGCTCATTGCCTGGAACCGCACCGGAGAGAGCACAGGGCTTGATGTTCGAGTGTTACAGTGAGGCTTGTGGGTTGTGTACCCTTTACAAATAGACACAGATTGCAAAAGCTACCTTAAACATTAAAAAAAAATCATCCGTTGGCCCCAGCTGGGGTGTTGTGTTTAATTTTGGACATCAACATTTAGGTAGTAGACAAGACTCTGGAGAGGGTGAAGGAAAGGTTTATTGTTACCGGGGATGAGAGATTTCAATTATGCAGAGACAGCAGAAAGTGAGTCTGTTCCCGTTAGAGCAGCAGGTTAAGGGGAGGTTTAACAGAGAGTTTTGATAAAGTAAATAAGGAGAAACTGTTTTCAGTGATAAAAAGGTCGATAACCAGGGGACACAGATTTAAGGGAATTAGCAAAAGAAGCAGAGAGGGAGAAGAGGAGATTTTTGCTTTTGCACAGAGTTGTTGTGATCGGGAAGGGGTTGGAAGCAGATTCAATGCAAACGCTCAAAAGGGAATTGGATAAGTAGTTGAAAAGGGCGGAAAGGGGCTGGGGCGATGAGGAACAGATGTTTTTATATTGAGAATTGTGGTAGGCAAAAACATGAAGCACATTTGCAGTATTCTATTAAATGCTCTACAGAATGACAAATGGTTTGTTAATGCTTTAGTTCTTTTCAGAACAAGCTTCCAATTTCCTGCCCTCAAACAGATATCAGATTAACAATTTCCTGCAGTTAACAAAACAGGAAATTATATTTACCAGCTATTTAATCAGAATCTTAAATCTAGCCTAGTGATTGAGGCTGTTTCAGTGAGTAAGCCAGTGAAGGCCTAGTCATTTTCCTTCTGTTCAGGTACCTCCAGAATTGTCATATTTTGTACCTTAGTTACTGGTACAGTAATTCAGTCCCCCTTTACTACCTCCTTCACTTCACTCCCTTAAATACACTCTTCACCCAGGTCAAGGTGATGAAAAATTAAAAGACAAATAATTCATATGGCAATATTGGGAAATAGAATCTTGCCTCGACTGATATCAAATATATTTTGGAAACCTTACAAAATGCGAACATGGACAGAGCAATGTCAGAAGCCAGAAATATTAAACAATTATTTTGCTTTGGTGTTTACCAGGGGTTAGAACAGATAGACATGGCAGTGAATGATGAGATAAGTGCATTTAAAATAAAAAAAGGGGATTATATTAAATAAACTAAATAAACTCAAAGTGTATAAACCCCTAGTCCAGATGGATTACAGCCATGTGTTTTAAAAGAATCTAGGGAAGAGATAGTAGATGCACTACTACTGATATTTAATAACTTTTTTGAAAAAACATGTAGTACCAGAGGGCTGGCAGATAGCTCATGTCGTCCTATATTTAAGGGGGACAGAAAATGTCCAGTGAATATAGACCAGCCAGCTTAACATTAGTGGTGGGAAAAATAATGAAATCCCTACTCAAGGAGAGAATAGAAGAACATCTAGAAAAGAGAAATATAATAATGAATAGTTAGCATGTGTTTCAAAGGGGAAAATCTTACTTGGCCAAACTTTTGAATTTTTTGAGAGACCAGACAATGACAATGCAATAGGTGTAATTTATCTTAATTTTCAAAAGGCTTTTCTTAAGGTGACCCATAATAGAGTGATGGGTGAGGTCAGAGTCTTTGGAGACAGGGGACAAGTGGCAGGGTGGGTAGCTAGCTGGCTTCATGACAGAATGCTAAAGGTGGGCGTAAAGGATCATTTTTCAGAGTGGTAGAAGGTGGGAAGTGGTTTTCCACTGGAACCACTGCTATTCACAATTTACATGAACAATTTGGACTTTAGAATCAAAAAACACAATTTCTAAATTTACACCGAACTGGGGGGATAGTCAATATGACTGCAACCAAATTACAGCAGGACATTAATAAACCTGAAGATTAGGTTTTAAAATAATGGAAGGGCTTGATGGAGTGGATACAGAGAGAACGTTTCCTCTTGTGGGGAAGAGCATAACTAGAGGCTGTCGGTATAAGATAGTCACCAGGAAATCCAACAGGGAATTCAGAAAAAATGTCTTTACCCACAGAGGGGTGAGAATGTGGAACTCACTCCCACAGGGAATGGTTGAAGCAAACAGTGCAGATGCATTTAAAGGGAAACTAGACAAGCACATGAGGGAGAAGGGAAGAATGGTTATGATGGTAGACTTAGATGAAAAAAAATGGGAGGAGACGTGAGTTGAGCCTTAACACAGACATGGGCTGGTTGGGCTAAAGGGCCTGTTTCTGTGCTGTATATCCAAGGTAAACCTATGCAAATGACCAGACACCCTTCCTCTCCCTTAAACAGGAACACATTCCATTCCCCTACTCCTTAAAACTCTTTATAATCTACCTCTTTGGCCAAAGTTTTGGTTATTTGCCCTAATATCTCTTTATGTGTTTTAGTGTCAAATTTCATTTGAAAGGCATTAGAAGCATTATATAAAAATGAGATTTTGTTGGAGCAGATATTGGTATATTTTGCATGTCTGCATCATCAATCTCTCTGAAGATGAACTAACATTCAGGCACTGCTTGGATCATTAGACTGCTTTATTCTACAGCAAACTAAAACAAGTGGTGCAACAGGTATGATTAGAATATTTAGTTTGTTACAAGTTGTATTTATATACACTTTTTATTCATTTACGGGATATGGGCGTCACTGGCTGGACCAGCATTTATTGTCCATCCCTAATTGCCCTTGAGAAGGTAGTGGTGAGCTGCCTTCTTGAACCACTGCAGTCCATGTGGGGTAGGTACACCCACAGTGATGTTAGGAATGGAATCCCAGGATTTTGACCCAGCGACAGTGAAGGAACGGCGATATATTTCCAAGTCAGGATGGTGAGTAACTTGGAGGGGAACTTCCAGGTGGTGGTGTCCCCATGTGCCTGCTGCCCTTGTTACAGATGGTAGAGGTCATGGGTTTGGAGCAATGCAAAATAAAGAACATGCAACACTAGACCCAGTAGGTTGCCTTACTAAACCTAAACAAAGTGTTTGCAGTCCAGGACAGACTTACTATCCCTACAGTCTGTGAACTTGTAGCATTTTACTGCCTGTTTATTTCTGTTTCCAAAGGGCTGCCTGATTTTTCAGGTGTACAGGATTCTACTTTATTCATGATTATTTAGTCAGGAAGAGATCCAAATATTCCCAACACAATGCGTGAAAAATGTACAACCTTTATCGACACAAGCTATAAAATTGTCTATTGTTTAATAACTGGGGAAGCTTTCCAATTGGCCACTTGCATCTGACTTTAGGTTCATAACACATAGGATTTTCCTGAGAAACATTCCTCTTTAAAGCAGATTTAACTTGGAATACATTGACCATATCAGAGGAAAAGTGGTTCAAAATAATTCTGCTTTCAGATAGTATATCAATTAGAAAACAGTATCACTCTCAGCATACACATCCTTTCATTGGATGCTACAATAAAGGGCATTCAAGATGGTTACATTAAAATGTGCCAAATTACCTTCTTTGTACTGATAATCCTGTAATTTTGTAAAAGGTTCCTATCAAGGAGGCACTTTCAACTCCACCTTCAAATGAAAATAACTCCCAAAGAGATGGAAAAGGAATGGATCATTTTGTGGAACCTGATGATGCTGAACTGTCTTTCTAAATTCACTAAGCAATGAATGGCTCCCTCTGGTGATAGAACATCGACAGTACAAGTAAATACTGCCACAAAATTCCATACAGCAACAGAAACAACTTGAATTTCTACAACACATTTAACATAGTAAAACATCTCAAAACACTTCACATGGGTTTATGAAATAAGAAGTGACACTGTGCCAGATTAGGGAATAGATAGATGACCAAAAACCTCGTTACAGGCAAGAAGGAAGCGTCCAGCCTCAGACATCTCAAAGTGCTTTAGACCAGGCTTGTCAAAATGCTCTGTGTGTGTGTGTGTGTGTGTGTGTGTGTGTGTGTGGTGGGGGGGGGGGGGGGGGGGGGGGGGGGGTGGAGGTCACATTTCAACTCTTTTCTCAATTAAGGGCCGGATTATCAAATTTAATTAAGATCAGGTTTCACTCAACATGAAGTATAAATTTCTTTAAAAAGTCAATGTCAAAGCAAGAGAGGATAAAATCAGGGATGTTCAAGAGGCCAGAATTCGAAGAATGTAGACAGTTGGAGGGTTAAGGGACATTACAGAGATAGGACTATGGAGGAGTTTAAAAATAAGGATGAGAATTTTGAAATCAAGGCATTGCTTAATGAGGAGTGAATGTAAGGCTGTGAGCACAGGGGTAATGGAGGAATGGGACTTGGAGTGAGTTAGAATATGGACAGATGATGTTTGGATAACGTCAAGATTAAGGACAGTACAATGCGGAAGGAATGCATTAAAGTAGTCATTCCTGGAGTTAACAAAGGCAAGGGTGAGGGTTTCAGCAGCTGATGAGCTGATGCAGGGATGGAGTTTGGCAATGTTACAGAAGTGGTAATATTCAATCTTAAGTGATGCCGTGGATATGTTGTCGGAAGTTCATTTTGAAATAAAAATATGTTTGTCAAGTTTGGCTCAGCTTCAGACAGCTGCTGAGGAGAGGGATGGAGTTGGTGGAGAGGGAGCAGAGTTTGTGGCAGAGACCAAAGACAATGGAGTTAGTCTTTCTGTTCATTCAGCACTGGATGTTGGATAAGCAGTCTGGCAATTTAGTAACTGTGGAAGGATCGAGAGATGTGCTGGTGTGGTAGAGTTGGGTGTGCTCAGTGTACATGTGGAAACTAACATTTTTTTTAGATTATGTCACTGAGGGACAGCACATAGATGAGAAATAGGATTCCATGCATGGGAAGTTTAGGGAATATATTTCAAATAACACTTGATATGGATCTCAGTATTACTTTTAATACATGACAGAAAGAACATACTTAGTGAGATAGTACAATTCAGAAAAGTATATGATATTTCACAAAGAACTCTTCAGAACGGGGGGTGGTGATTTTTTATGTATATTTATCAGCCATTTCTCAGTTGCAGTCATACAAAACAGATTTCTCGAGGTCAAAGTAATTGTTGCAAACGCAGACTGCTACATTTGAAAAAGCAATGGTGGGTCATTAATGTCCTTTAGGGAAGGAAATCAGTCCTTACCCGGTCTGGCCTACATGTGACTCCAGACCCACAGCAATGTGGTTGCCTCTGAAATGGCTGAGCCAGACACTCAGTTGTATCAAACCGCTACAAAATCTCAAAAAAGGAATGAAACTGGATGAAAATGGGCAGACAGTCGGGTCAGACCCCTCAAGCACCCACTGCCTGGACCTGTTAATGGCTAACTTGGCCAGGGCCAGAAGCAGGTTCATGAGGAGGTTCTCCTCTTCACCCAGCCCCCTTCCGCACTGGGTGCCCATAGATCAGGAACGTGGGACTGAAGTTCAAACAAAACAGAAGGAAAAGGGAATGCAGCCTACAACAACCAAGATACACATAGGCAGGGGCTCCGGGGGATGCAAAAGGTGCAGGTATCCTGGGAATCCACAAAGTGACACATCCTATGGTCGTGTGGGACTGCTGCATGCAACATCCTCCACCCCAGTCCCCGATGGAAAGAGGGAGGGCACCCCCATTGACGGCCCCCCAATGGGGAGCTCTGCCGCTTGATGGCAACAAGGCAGCCAGAGTGTGTCTGGGGAGGGGGGTGAGGGGGAGCAAATGAAGGGGGAGCAGCAGCAGCCCAGACAGAAAACTCCTTCGCGCCGTGCTAAAGGACACGGTGGAGGGGGGCGGCATTTCCTCGAGGTGACTCAGGTTGCAGGGCACTGGCTCCCTAGGGAGGGTTTGGGGCTCGGGGCCAATGCGGAACTCTGTCTGAACAGGGGAACACTCAGACAGGAAGCCAACGTGCACGAGGGCCACCTTGAGACCCAGAATGAGGTCAGGGCCGAGCAGGACTGTCCTTAGGTCTTGAATGGCATCGGCCGCAAGTCAAACATCCACGGACGCGCCAACTCCAGCAGGAGCATCCAGCCCGCTCCTCCACCAGCCAGCACGTCCCAGAGCCTACTCACTCTGGCAGACACAGCCCTCCCCTCCGCCAGCCTATGAAAAGGACGGAGGGTCGGACTCCAGAGCAGAGACTCTCTGACAACAGCCGCTACACCTGACGCGGGGAGAGCTGCATCACGAGGCGACCATGTTCAAGACAGTGATCAGGTGCTGGTAAAAGGTGGGCAACGCCTGCATGGAGCTGCCGAGGCCCCTCAGGTCTATAAACAGGAGCTGCCTGTCATAATTCAGGCTGTGCACCTGACAGAAGAAACACACCATCAGGGAACAGCATCTCGGAGGGGGTTCAATGTAAAGGTATCGCTGCAAGGTCAGAAGGCGGAAATTCACCACCAGGGAGTGTAGGCACAGCAGCACTTGACCACACTCCCTAAGAGGGATACTCAGAATCTCAGCACAGATCCAGGACGTCAGCAGTGACCCAGTACCTCAGCAATGACCCAGTACCTCAGAACCGACCCAGTACCTCAGCAATGACCCAGTACCTCAGCACCGAACCAGAACCTCAGCACCGACCCAGTACCTCAGCAAAGACCCAGTACCTCAGCACCGACCCAGTACCTCAGCACCGACCCAGTACCTCAGCACCGACCCAGTACCTCAGCAAGACCCAGAAAGTCAGCACCGACCCAATACATCAGCAGCGACCCAATACCTCAGCAATGACCCAGTACCTCAGCACCGACCCAGTACCTCAGCAATGACCCAGTACCTCAGCAATGACCCAGTACCTCAGCACCGACCCAGTCCCTAAGCAATGACCCAGTACCTCAGCACCGACCCAGTACCTCAGCAATGACCCAGTACCTCAGCATCGACCCAGTACCTCAGCAATGACCCAGTACCTCAGCAATGACCCAGTACCTCAGCACCGACCCAGTACCTCAGCAATGACCCAGTACCTCAGCACCGACCCAGTACCTCAGCAATGACCAAGTACCTCAGCACCGACACAGTACCTCAGCAATGACCCAGTACCTCAGAACCGACCCAGTACCTCAGCAATGACCCAGTACCTCAGCACCGACCCAGTACCTCAGCAACGACCCAGTACCTCAGCACCGACCCAGTACCTCAGCAATGACCCAGTACCTCAGCACCGACCCAGTACCTCAGCACCGACCCAGTACCTCAGCACCGACCCAGTACCTCAGCACCGACCCAGTACCTCAGCACCGACCCAGTACGTCAGCAATGACCCAGTACCTCAGCACCTACCGAGTACCTCAGCAATGACCCAGTACCTCAGCATCGACCCAGTACCTCAGCAATGACCCAGTACCTCAACACCGACCAAGTACCTCAGCACCGACCCAGTACCTCAGCACCGACCCAGTACCTCAGCAATGACCCAGTACCTCAGCAATGACCCAGTACCTCAGCAATGACCCAGTACCTCAGCAATGACCCAGTACCTCAGCAATGACCCAGTACCTCAGCAACGACCCAGTACCTCAGCACCGACCCAGTACCTCAGCAATGACCCAGTACCTCAGCACCGACCCAGTACCTCAGCAATGACCCAGTACCTCAGCAATGACCCAGTACCTCAGCAATGACCCAGTACCTCAGCACCGACCAAGTACCTCAGCACCGACCCAGTACCTCAGCACCGACCCAGTACCTCAGCAATGACCCAGTACCTCAGCACCGACCCAGTACCTCAGCAATGACCCAGTACCTCAGCAATGACCCAGTACCTCAGCACCGACCCAGTACCTCAGCACCGACCCAGTACCTCAGCACCGACCCAGTACCTCAGCACCGACCCAGTACCTCAGCACCGACCCAGTACCTCAGCACCGACCCAGTACCTCAGCACAGACCCAGTACCTCAGCACCGACCCAGTACCTCAGCACCGACCCAGTACCTCAGCACCGACCCAGTACCTCAGCACCGACCCAGTACCTCAGCAATGACCCAGTACCTCAGCAATGACCCAGTACCTCAGCAATGACCCAGTACCTCAGCACCGACCCAGTACCTCAGCAATGACCCAGTACCTCAGCACCGACCCAGTACCTCAGCACCGACCCAGTACCTCAGCACCGACCCAGTACCTCAGCAATGACCCAGTACCTCAGCAATGACCCAGTACCTCAGCACCGACCCAGTACCTCAGCACCGACCCAGTACCTCAGCACCGACCCAGTACCTCAGCACCGACCCAGTACCTCAGCACCGACCCAGTACCTCAGCACCGACCCAGTACCTCAGCACCGACCCAGTACCTCAGCAATGACCCAGTACCTCAGCAATGACCCAGTACCTCAGCACCGACCCAGTACCTCAGCAATGACCCAGTACCTCAGCACCGACCCAGTACCTCAGCACCGACCCAGTACCTCAGCACCGACCCAGTACCTCAGCAATGACCCAGTACCTCAGCACCGACCCAGTACCTCAGCACCGACCCAGTACCTCAGCAATGACCCAGTACCTCAGCACTGACCCAGTACCTCAGCACCGACCCAGTACCTCAGCACCGACCCAGTACCTCAGCACCGACCCAGTACCTCAGCAATGACCCAGTACCTCAGCAATGACCCAGTACCTCAGCACCGACCCAGTACCTCAGCACCGACCCAGTACCTCAGAACCGACCCAGTACCTCAGCACCGACCCAGTACCTCAGCAATGACCCAGTACCTCAGCACCGACCCAGTACCTCAGCAATGACCCAGTACCTCAGCAATGACCCAGTACCTCAGCACCGACCCAGTACCTCAGCAATGACCCAGTACCTCAGCACCGACCCAGTACCTCAGCACCGACCCAGTACCTCAGCAATGACCCAGTACCTCAGCACCGACCCAGTACCTCAGCACCGACCCAGTACCTCAGCAATGACCCAGTACCTCAGCACCGACCCAGTACCTCAGCACCGACCCAGTACCTCAGCACCGACCCAGTACCTCAGCAATGACCCAGTACCTCAGCACCGACCCAGTACCTCAGCAATGACCCAGTACCTCAGCACCGACCCAGTACCTCAGCACCGACCCAGTACCTCAGCACCGACCCAGTACCTCAGCAATGACCCAGTACCTCAGCACCGACCCAGTACCTCAGCACCGACCCAGTACCTCAGCACCGACCCAGTACCTCAGCAAGACCCAGTACCTCAGCAATGACCCAGTACCTCAGCAATGACCCAGTACCTCAGCACCGACCCAGTACCTCAGCAATGACCCAGTACCTCAGCAATGACCCAGTACCTCAGCAATGACCCAGTACCTCAGCACCGACCCAGTACCTCAGCACCGACCCAGTACCTCAGCACTGACCCAGTACCTCAGCACCGACCCAGTACCTCAGCAATGACCCAGTACCTCAGCACCGACCCAGTACCTCAGCAATGACCCAGTACCTCAGCACCGACCCAGTACCTCAGCACCGACCCAGTACCTCAGCACCGACCCAGTACCTCAGCAATGACCCAGTACCTCAGCACCGACCCAGTACCTCAGCAATGACCCAGTACCTCAGCACCGACCCAGTACCTCAGCACCGACCCAGTACCTCAGCAATGACCCAGTACCTCAGCACCGACCCAGTACCTCAGCACCGACCCAGTACCTCAGCAATGACCCAGTACCTCAGCACCGACCCAGTACCTCAGCAATGACCCAGTACCTCAGCAATGACCCAGTACCTCAGCACCGACCCAGTACCTCAGCACCGACCCAGTACCTCAGCACCGACCCAGTACCTCAGCACCGACCCAGTACCTCAGCAATGACCCAGTACCTCAGCACCGACCCAGTACCTCAGCAATGACCCAGTACCTCAGCAATGACCCAGTACCTCAGCAATGACCCAGTACCTCAGCACCGACCCAGTACCTCAGCACCGACCCAGTACCTCAGCACCGACCCAGTACCTCAGCACCGACCCAGTACCTCAGCAATGACCCAGTACCTCAGCACCGACCCAGTACCTCAGCACCGACCCAGTACCTCAGCAATGACCCAGTACCTCAGCAATGACCCAGTACCTCAGCAATGACCCAGTACCTCAGCAATGACCCAGTACCTCAGCAATGACCCAGTACCTCAGCAATGACCCAGTACCTCAGCACCGACCCAGTACCTCAGCAATGACCCAGTACCTCAGCAATGACCCAGTACCTCAGCACCGACCCAGTACCTCAGCACCGACCCAGTACCTCAGCAATGACCCAGTACCTCAGCAATGACCCAGTACCTCAGCACCGACCCTGTACCTCAGCACCGACCCAGTACCTCAGCAATGACCCAGTACCTCAGCAATGACCCAGTACCTCAGCAATGACCCAGTACCTCAGCACCGACCCAGTACCTCAGCAATGACCCAGTACCTCAGCAATGACCCAGTACCTCAGCACCGACCCAGTACCTCAGCAATGACCCAGTACCTCAGCAATGACCCAGTACCTCAGCACCGACCCAGTACCTCAGCACCGACCCAGTACCTCAGCACCGACCCAGTACCTCAGCAATGACCCAGTACCTCAGCACCGACCCAGTACCTCAGCACCGACCCAGTACCTCAGCAATGACCCAGTACCTCAGCAATGACCCAGTACCTCAGCACCGACCCAGTACCTCAGCAATGACCCAGTACCTCAGCACCGACCCAGTACCTCAGCAATGACCCAGTACCTCAGCAATGACCCAGTACCTCAGCACCGACCCAGTACCTCAGCACCGACCCAGTACCTCAGCAATGACCCAGTACCTCAGCTCCGACCCAGTACCTCAGCACCGACCCAGTACCTCAGCACCGACCCAGTACCTCAGCAATGACCCAGTACCTCAGCAATGACCCAGTACCTCAGCAATGACCCAGTACCTCAGCACCGACCCAGTACCTCAGCACCGACCCAGTACCTCAGCAATGACCCAGTACCTCAGCACCGACCCAGTACCTCAGCACCGACCCAGTACCTCAGCACCGACCCAGTACCTCAGCAATGACCCAGTACCTCAGCACCGACCCAGTACCTCAGCAATGACCCAGTACCTCAGCACCGACCCAGTACCTCAGCACCGACCCAGTACCTCAGCACCGACCCAGTACCTCAGCACCGACCCAGTACCTCAGCACCGACCCAGTACCTCAGCAATGACCCAGTACCTCAGCAATGACCCAGTACCTCAGCACCGACCCAGTACCTCAGCACCGACCCAGTACCTCAGCAATGACCCAGTACCTCAGCAATGACCCAGTACCTCAGCACCGACCCAGTACCTCAGCACCGACCCAGTACCTCAGCAATGACCCAGTACCTCAGCAATGACCCAGTACCTCAGCACCGACCCAGTACCTCAGCACCGACCCAGTACCTCAGCAATGACCCAGTACCTCAGCACCGACCCAGTACCTCAGCAATGACCCAGTACCTCAGCAATGACCCAGTACCTCAGCACCGACCCAGTACCTCAGCACCGACCCAGTACCTCAGCAATGACCCAGTACCTCAGCAATGACCCAGTACCTCAGCACCGACCCAGTACATCAGCAATGACCCAGTACCTCAGCAATGACCCAGTACCTCAGCACCGACACAGTACCTCAGCAATGACCCAGTACCTCAGCAATGACCCAGTACCTCAGCAATGACCCAGTACCTCAGCACCGACCCAGTACCTCAGCACCGACCCAGTACCTCAGCAATGACCCAGTACCTCAGCACCGACCCAGTACCTCAGCACCGACCCAGTACCTCAGCAATGACCCAGTACCTCAGCAATGACCCAGTACCTCAGCACCGACCCAGTACCTCAGCACCGACCCAGTACCTCAGCACCGACCCAGTACCTCAGCAATGACCCAGTACCTCAGCAATGACCCAGTACCTCAGCACCGACCCAGTACCTCAGCACCGACCCAGTACCTCAGCAATGACCCAGTACCTCAGCAATGACCCAGTACCTCAGCACCGACCCAGTACCTCAGCACCGACCCAGTACCTCAGCAATGACCCAGTACCTCAGCAATGACCCAGTACCTCAGCAATGACCCAGTACCTCAGCACCGACCCAGTACCTCAGCACCGACCCAGTACCTCAGCAATGACCCAGTACCTCAGCACCGACCCAGTACCTCAGCACCGACCCAGTACCTCAGCACCGACCCAGTACCTCAGCAATGACCCAGTACCTCAGCAATGACCCAGTACCTCAGCAATGACCCAGTACCTCAGCACCGACCCAGTACCTCAGCACCGACCCAGTACCTCAGCACCGACCCAGTACCTCAGCACCGACCCAGTACCTCAGCACCGACCCAGTACCTCAGCAATGACCCAGTACCTCAGCAATGACCCAGTACCTCAGCAACGACCCAGTACCTCAGCACCGACCCAGTACCTCAGCAATGACCCAGTACCTCAGCAATGACCCAGTACCTCAGCACCGACCCAGTACCTCAGCACCGACCCAGTACCTCAGCAATGACCCAGTACCTCAGCACCGACCCAGTACCTCAGCAATGACCCAGTACCTCAGCACCGACCCAGTACCTCAGCAATGACCCAGTACCTCAGCAATGACCCAGTACCTCAGCACCGACCCAGTACCTCAGCACCGACCCAGTACCTCAGCAATGACCCAGTACCTCAGCACCGACCCAGTACCTCAGCACCGACCCAGTACCTCAGCACCGACCCAGTACCTCAGCACCGACCCAGTACCTCAGCAATGACCCAGTACCTCAGCAATGACCCAGTACCTCAGCACCGACCCAGTACCTCAGCAATGACCCAGTACCTCAGCACCGACCCAGTACCTCAGCAATGACCCAGTACCTCAGCACCGACCCAGTACCTCAGCAATGACCCAGTACCTCAGCACCGACCCAGTACCTCAGCAATGACCCAGTACCTCAGCACCGACCCAGTACCTCAGCACCGACCCAGTACCTCAGCAATGACCCAGTACCTCAGCACCGACCCAGTACCTCAGCACCGACCCAGTACCTCAGCACCGACCCAGTACCTCAGCACCGACCCAGTACCTCAGCAATGACCCAGTACCTCAGCAATGACCCAGTACCTCAGCACCGACCCAGTACCTCAGCACCGACCCAGTACCTCAGCACCGACCCAGTACCTCAGCACCGACCCAGTACCTCAGCAATGACCCAGTACCTCAGCACCGACCCAGTACCTCAGCAATGACCCAGTACCTCAGCAATGACCCAGTACCTCAGCACCGACCCAGTACCTCAGCACCGACCCAGTACCTCAGCAATGACCCAGTACCTCAGCAATGACCCAGTACCTCAGCACCGACCCAGTACCTCAGCACCGACCCAGTACCTCAGCAATGACCCAGTACCTCAGCAATGACCCAGTACCTCAGCAATGACCCAGTACCTCAGCAATGACCCAGTACCTCAGCAATGACCCAGTACCTCAGCAATGACCCAGTACCTCAGCAATGACCCAGTACCTCAGCAATGACCCAAAACCTCAGGACCGACCCAATACCTCAGCACCGACCCAGTACCTCAGCATCGACCCAGTACCTCAGCACCGACCCAGTACCTCAGCAATGACCCAGTACCTCAGCACCGACCCAGTACCTCAGCACCGACCCAGTACCTCAGCACCGACCCAGTACCTCAGCAATGACCCAGTACCTCAGCAATGACCCAGTACCTCAGCACCGACCCAGTACCTCAGCACCGACCCAGTACCTCAGCACCGACCCAGTACCTCAGCACCGACCCAGTACCTCAGCAATGACCCAGTACCTCAGCACCGACCCAGTACCTCAGCAATGACCCAGTACCTCAGCAATGACCCAGTACCTCAGCACCGACCCAGTACCTCAGCAATGACCCAGTACCTCAGCACCGACCCAGTACCTCAGCACCGACCCAGTACCTCAGCAATGACCCAGTACCTCAGCACCGACCCAGTACCTCAGCACCGACCCAGTACCTCAGCAATGACCCAGTACCTCAGCACCGACCCAGTACCTCAGCAATGACCCAGTACCTCAGCACCGACCCAGTACCTCAGCACCGACCCAGTACCTCAGCACCGACCCAGTACCTCAGCAATGACCCAGTACCTCAGCACCGACCCAGTACCTCAGCACCGACCCAGTACCTCAGCACCGACCCAGTACCTCAGCAATGACCCAGTACCTCAGCACCGACCCAGTACCTCAGCACCGACCCAGTACCTCAGCACCGACCCAGTACCTCAGCAATGACCCAGTACCTCAGCAATGACCCAGTACCTCAGCAATGACCCAGTACCTCAGCACCGACCCAGTACCTCAGCAATGACCCAGTACCTCAGCACCGACCCAGTACCTCAGCAATGACCCAGTACCTCAGCACCGACCCAGTACCTCAGCACCGACCCAGTACCTCAGCACCGACCCAGTACCTCAGCACCGACCCAGTACCTCAGCAATGACCCAGTACCTCAGCACCGACCCAGTACCTCAGCAATGACCCAGTACCTCAGCACCGACCCAGTACCTCAGCACCGACCCAGTACCTCAGCAATGACCCAGTACCTCAGCAATGACCCAGTACCTCAGCACCGACCCAGTACCTCAGCAATGACCCAGTACCTCAGCACCGACCCAGTACCTCAGCACTGACCCAGTACCTCAGCAATGACCCAGTACCTCAGCACCGACCCAGTACCTCAGCACCGACCCAGTACCTCAGCACCGACCCAGTACCTCAGCACCGACCCAGTACCTCAGCAATGACCCAGTACCTCAGCAATGACCCAGTACCTCAGCACCGACCCAGTACCTCAGCACCGACCCAGTACCTCAGCACCGACCCAGTACCTCAGCAATGACCCAGTACCTCAGCAATGACCCAGTACCTCAGCACCGACCCAGTACCTCAGCAATGACCCAGTACCTCAGCAATGACCCAGTACATCAGCAATGACCCAGTACCTCAGCACCGACCCAGTACCTCAGCAATGACCCAGTACCTCAGCACCGACCCAGTACCTCAGCACCGACCCAGTACCTCAGCAATGACGCAGTACCTCAGCACCGACCCAGTACCTCAGCACCGACCCAGTACCTCAGCAATGACCCAGTACCTCAGCAATGACCCAGTACCTCAGCACCGACCCAGTACCTCAGCACCGACCCAGTACCTCAGCAATGACCCAGTACCTCAGCACCGACCCAGTACCTCAGCACCGACCCAGTACCTCAGCAATGACCCAGTACCTCAGCAATGACCCAGTACCTCAGCACCGACCCAGTACCTCAGCACCGACCCAGTACCTCAGCACCGACCCAGTACCTCAGCAATGACCCAGTACCTCAGCACCGACCCAGTACCTCAGCACCGACCCAGTACCTCAGCACCGACCCAGTACCTCAGCAATGACCCAGTACCTCAGCAATGACCCAGTACCTCAGCACCGACCCAGTACCTCAGCAATGACCCAGTACCTCAGCAATGACCCAGTACCTCAGCACCGACCCAGTACCTCAGCAATGACCCAGTACCTCAGCAATGACCCAGTACCTCAGCACCGACCCAGTACCTCAGCACCGACCCAGTACCTCAGCACCGACCCAGTACCTCAGCACCGACCCAGTACCTCAGCACCGACCCAGTACCTCAGCACCGACCCAGTACCTCAGCAATGACCCAGTACCTCAGCAATGACCCAGTACCTCAGCACCGACCCAGTACCTCAGCACCGACCCAGTACCTCAGCACCGACCCAGTACCTCAGCAATGACCCAGTACCTCAGCAATGACCCAGTACCTCAGCACCGACCCAGTACCTCAGCACCGACCCAGTACCTCAGCAATGACCCAGTACCTCAGCACCGACCCAGTACCTCAGCACCGACCCACTACCTCAGCTATGACCCAGTACCTCAGCACCGACCCAGTACCTCAGCAATGACCCAGTACCTCAGTAATAACCCAGTACTTCAACACCGACCCAGTACCTCAGCACCGACCCAGTACCTCAGCAATGACCCAGTACCTCAGCACCGACCCAGTACCTCAGCACCGACCCAGTACCTCAGCACCGACCCAGTACCTCAGCAATGACCCAGTACCTCAGCAATGACCCAGTACCTCAGCAATGACCCAAAACCTCAGGACCGACCCAATACCTCAGCACCGACCCAGTACCTCAGCATCGACCCAGTACCTAAGCACCGACCCAGTACCTCAGCAATGACCCAGTACCTCAGCAATGACCCAGTACCTCAGCAATGACCCAGTACCTCAGCACCGACCCAGTACCTCAGCACCAACCCAGTACCTCAGCAATGACCCAGTACCTCAGCAATGACCCAGTACCTCAGCACCGACCCAGTACCTCAGCACCGACCCAGTACCTCAGCAATGACCCAGTACCTCAGCAATGACCCAGTACCTCAGCACCGACCCAGTACCTCAGCACCGACCCAGTACCTCAGCAAAGACCCAGTACCTCAGCACCGACCCAGTACCTCAGCAAAGACCCAGTACCTCAGCACCGACCCAGTACCTCAGCACCGACCCAGTACCTCAGCAATGACCCAGTACCTCAGCAATGACCCAGTACCTCAGCAATGACCCAGTACCTCAGCACCGACCCAGTACCTCAGCAATGACCCAGTACCTCAGCAATGACCCAGTACCTCAGCACCGACCCAGTACCTCAGCAATGACCCAGTACCTCAGCAATGACCCAGTACCTCAGCACCGACCCAGTACCTCAGCACCGACCCAGTACCTCAGCACCGACCCAGTACCTCAGCAATGACCCAGTACCTCAGCACCGACCCAGTACCTCAGCACCGACCCAGTACCTCAGCAATGACCCAGTACCTCAGCAATGACCCAGTACCTCAGCACCGACCCAGTACCTCAGCAATGAACCAGTACCTCAGCACCGACCCAGTACCTCAGCAATGACCCAGTACCTCAGCAATGACCCAGTACCTCAGCACCGACCCAGTACCTCAGCACCGACCCAGTACCTCAGCAATGACCCAGTACCTCAGCACCGACCCAGTACCTCAGCAATGACCCAGTACCTCAGCAATGACCCAGTACCTCAGCACCGACCCAGTACCTCAGCAATGACCCAGTACCTCAGCAATGACCCAGTACCTCAGCACCGACCCAGTACCTCAGCACCGACCCAGTACCTCAGCAATGACCCAGTACCTCAGCACCGACCCAGTACCTCAGCACCGACCCAGTACCTCAGCACCGACCCAGTACCTCAGCAATTACCCAGTACCTCAGCAATGACCCAGTACCTCAGCACCGACCCAGTACCTCAGCAATGACCCAGTACCTCAGCACCGACCCAGTACCTCAGCACCGACCCAGTACCTCAGCACCGACCCAGTACCTCAGCACCGACCCAGTACCTCAGCAATGACCCAGTACCTCAGCAATGACCCAGTACCTCAGCACCGACCCAGTACCTCAGCACCGACCCAGTACCTCAGCAATGACCCAGTACCTCAGCAATGACCCAGTACCTCAGCAATGACCCAGTACCTCAGCACCGACCCAGTACATCAGCAATGACCCAGTACCTCAGCAATGACCCAGTACCTCAGCATCGACACAGTACCTCAGCAATGACCCAGTACCTCAGCAATGACCCAGTACCTCAGCAATGACCCAGTACCTCAGCACCGACCCAGTACCTCAGCACCGACCCAGTACCTCAGCAATGACCCAGTACCTCAGCAATGACCCAGTACCTCAGCACCGACCCAGTACCTCAGCACCGACCCAGTACCTCAGCACCGACCCAGTACCTCAGCAATGACCCAGTACCTAAGCAATGACCCAGTACCTCAGCACCGACCCAGTACCTCAGCAATGACCCAGTACCTCAGCACCGACCCAGTACCTCAGCACCGACCCAGTACCTCAGCACCGACCCAGTACCTCAGCAATGACCCAGTACCTCAGCACCGACCCAGTACCTCAGCAATGACCCAGTACCTCAGCACCGACCCAGTACCTCAGCACCGACCCAGTACCTCAGCAATGACCCAGTACCTCAGCAATGACCCAGTACCTCAGCACCGACCCAGTACCTCAGCACCGACCCAGTACCTCAGCACCGACCCAGTACCTCAGCAATGACCCAGTACCTCAGCAATGACCCAGTACCTCAGCACCGACCCAGTACCTCAGCACCGACCCAGTACCTCAGCACCGACCCAGTACCTCAGCACCGACCCAGTACCTCAGCAATGACCCAGTACCTCAGCACCGACCCAGTACCTCAGCAATGACCCAGTACCTCAGCAATGACCCAGTACCTCAGCACCGACCCAGTACCTCAGCACCGACCCAGTACCTCAGCACCGACCCAGTACCTCAGCAATGACCCAGTACCTCAGCACCGACCCAGTACCTCAGCACCGACCCAGTACCTCAGCAATGACCCAGTACCTCAGCAATGACCCAGTACCTCAGCAATGACCCAGTACCTCAGCAATGACCCAGTACCTCAGCAATGACCCAGTACCTCAGCAATGACCCAGTACCTCAGCACCGACCCAGTACCTCAGCAATGACCCAGTACCTCAGCAATGACCCAGTACCTCAGCACCGACCCAGTACCTCAGCACCGACCCAGTACCTCAGCACCGACCCAGTACCTCAGCAATGACCCAGTACCTCAGCACCGACCCAGTACCTCAGCACCGACCCAGTACCTCAGCACCGACCCAGTACCTCAGCAAGACCCAGTACCTCAGCAATGACCCAGTACCTCAGCAATGACCCAGTACCTCAGCACCGACCCAGTACCTCAGCAATGGCCCAGTACCTCAGCAATGACCCAGTACCTCAGCAATGACCCAGTACGTCAGCACCGACCCAGTACCTCAGCACCGACATAGTACCTCAGTAATGACGCAGTACCTCAGCACCGACCCAGTACCTCAGCAATAACCGAGTACCTCAGCACCGACCCAGTACCTCAGCAATGACCCAGTACCTCAGCACCGACCCAGTACCTCAGCACCGACCCAGTACCTCAGCACCGACCCAGTACCTCAGCAATGACCCAGTACCTCAGCACCGACCCAGTACCTCAGCAATGACCCAGTACCTCAGCACCGACCCAGTACCTCAGCAATGACCCAGTACCTCAGCAATGACCCAGTACCTCAGCAATGACCCAGTACCTCAGCACCGACCCAGTACCTCAGCAATGACCCAGTACCTCAGCACCGACCCAGTACCTCAGCAATGACCCAGTACCTCAGCAATGACCCAGTACCTCAGCACCGACCCAGTACCTCAGCACCGACCCAGTACCTCAGCACCGACCCAGTACCTCAGCAATGACCCAGTACCTCAGCAATGACCCAGTACCTCAGCACCGACCCAGTACCTCAGCAATGACCCAGTACCTCAGCAATGACCCAGTACCTCAGCAATGACCCAGTACCTCAGCACCGACCCAGTACCTCAGCAATGACCCAGTACCTCAGCACCGACCCAGTACCTCAGCACCGACACAGTACCTCAGCAATGACCCAGTACCTCAGCACCGACCCAGTACCTCAGCACCGACCCAGTACCTCAGCAATGACCCAGTACCTCAGCAATGACCCAGTACCTCAGCACCGACCCAGTACCTCAGCACCGACCCAGTACCTCAGCAATGACCCAGTACCTCAGCACCGACCCAGTACCTCAGCACCGACCCAGTACCTCAGCTATGACCCAGCACCTCAGCACCGACCCAGTACCTCAGCACCGACCCAGTACCTCAGCAATGACCCAGTACCTCAGCAATGACCCAGTACCTCAGCACCGACCCAGTACCTCAGCACCGACCCAGTACCTCAGCAATGACCCAGTACCTCAGCAATGACCCAGTACCTCAGCATCGACCCAGTACCTCAGCAATGACCCAGTACCTCAGCAATGACCCAGTACCTCAGCACCGACCCAGTACCTCAGCACCGACCCAGTACCTCAGCACCGACCCAGTACCTCAGCAATGACCCAGTACCTCAGCACCGACCCAGTACCTCAGCACCGACCCAGTACCTCAGCAATGACCCAGTACCTCAGCAATGACCCAGTACCTCAGCAATGACCCAGTACCTCAGCACCGACCCAGTACCTCAGCAATGACCCAGTACCTCAGCAATGACCCAGTACCTCAGCACCGACCCAGTACCTCAGCAATGACCCAGTACCTCAGCAATGACCCAGTACCTCAGCACCGACCCAGTACCTCAGCACCGACCCAGTACCTCAGCACCGACCCAGTACCTCAGCAATGACCCAGTACCTCAGCACCGACCCAGTACCTCAGCACCGACCCAGTACCTCAGCAATGACCCAGTACCTCAGAAATGACCCAGTACCTCAGCACCGACCCAGTACCGCAGCAATGACCCAGTACCTCAGCACCGACCCAGTACCTCAGCAATGACCCAGTACCTCAGCAATGACCCAGTACCTCAGCAATGACCCAGTACCTCAGCACCGACCCAGTACCTCAGCAATGACTCAGTACCTCAGCAATGACCCAGTACCTCAGCACCGACTCAGTACCTCAGCAATGACCCAGTACCTCAGCACCGACCCAGTACCTCAGCAATGACCCAGTACCTCAGCACCGACACAGTACCTCAGCAATGACCCAGTACCTCAGCACCGACCCAGTACCTCAGCAATGACCCAGTACCTCAGCAATGACCCAGTACCTCAGCACCGACCCAGTACCTCAGCACCGACCCATTACCTCAGCAATGACCCAGTACCTCAGCACCGACCCAGTACCTCAGCAATGACCCAGTACCTCAGCAATGACCCAGTACCTCAGCAATGACCCAGTACCTCAGCACCGACCCAGTACCTCAGCACCGACCCAGTACCTCAGCACCGACCCAGTACCTCAGCAATGACCCAGTACCTCAGCACCGACCCAGTACCTCAGCACCGACCCAGTACCTCAGCAATGACCCAGTACCTCAGCAATGACCCAGTACCTCAGCAATGACCCAGTACCTCAGCACCGACTCAGTACCTCAGCAATGACCCAGTACCTCAGCACCGACCCAGTACCTCAGCAATGACCCAGTACCTCAGCACCGACCCAGTACCTCAGCAATGACCCAGTACCTCATCAATGACCCAGTACCTCAGCAATGACCAAGTACCTCAGCAATGACCCAGTACCTCAGCACCGACCCAGCACCTGAGCAATGACCCAGTACCTCAAAACGTACCCAGTACCTCAGCAATGACCCAGTACCTCAGCAATGACCCAGTACCTCAGCAATGACCCAGTACCTCAGCACCGACCCAGTACCTCAGCACCGACCCAGTACCTCAGCACCGACCCAGTACCTCAGCAATGACCCAGTACCTCAGCACCGACCCAGTACCTCAGCACCGACCCAGTACCTCAGCAATGACCCAGTACCTCAGCAATGACCCAGTACCTCAGCACCGACCCAGTACCTCAGCAATGACCCAGTACCTCAGCACCGACCCAGTACCTCAGCACCGACCCAGTACCTCAGCAATGACCCAGTACCTCAGCACCGACCCAGTACCTCAGCACCGACCCAGTACCTCAGCAATGACCCAGTACCTCAGCAATGACCCAGTACCTCAGCACCGACCCAGTACCTCAGCATCGACCCAGTACCTTAGCACCGACCCAGTACATCAGCAATGACCCAGTACCTCAGCAATGACCCAGTCCTCAGCAACGACACTGTACCTCAGCACCGACCCAGTACCTCAGCAATGACCCAGTACCTCAGCAATGACCCAGTACCTCAGCACCGACCCAGTACCTCAGCACCGACCCAGTACCTCAGCACCGACCCAGTACCTCAGCAATGACCCAGTACCTCAGCAATGACCCAGTACCTCAGCACCGACCCAGTACCTCAGCAATGACCCAGTACCTCAGCAATGACCCAGTACCTCAGCAATGACCCAGTACCTCAGCACCGACCCAGTACCTCAGCAATGACCCAGTACCTCAGCAATGACCCAGTACCTCAGCACCGACCCAGTACCTCAGCACCGACCCAGTACCTCAGCAATGACCCAGTACCTCAGCAATGACCCAGTACCTCAGCAATGACCCAGTACCTCAGCACCGACCCAGTACCTCAGCAATGACCCAGTACCTCAGCAATGACCCAGTACCTCAGCAATGACCCAGTACCTCAGCACCGACCCAGTACCTCAGCAATGACCCAGTACCTCAGCAATGACCCAGTACCTCAGCACCGACCCAGTACCTCAGCACCGACCCAGTACCTCAGCAATGACCCAGTACCTCAGCAATGACCCAGTACCTCAGCACCGACCCAGTACCTCAGCACCGACCCAGTACCTCAGCACCGACCCAGTACCTCAGCAATGACCCAGTACCTCAGCAATGACCCAGTACCTCAGCACCGACCCAGTACCTCAGCAATGACCCAGTACCTCAGCACCGACCCAGTACCTCAGCACCGACCCAGTACCTCAGCACCGACCCAGTACCTCAGCAATGACCCAGTACCTCAGCACCGACCCAGTACCTCAGCAATGACCCAGTACCTCAGCACCGACCCAGTACCTCAGCACCGACCCAGTACCTCAGCAATGACCCAGTACCTCAGCAATGACCCAGTACCTCAGCACCGACCCAGTACCTCAGCAATGACCCAGTACCTCAGCACCGACCCAGTACCTCAGCAATGACCCAGTACCTCAGCAATGACCCAGTACCTCAGCACCGACCCAGTACCTCAGCACCGACCCAGTACCTCAGCACCGACCCAGTACCTCAGCACCGACCCAGTACGTCAGCAACGACCCAGTACCTCAGCACCGACCAAGTACCTCAGCAATGACCCAGTACCTCAGCAATGACCCAGTACCTCAGCACCGACCCAGTACCTCAGCACCGACCCAGTACCTCAGCACCGACCCAGTACCTCAGCAATGACCCAGTACCTCAGCACCGACCCAGTACCTCAGCACCGACCCAGTACCTCAGCAATGACCCAGTACCTCAGCAATGACCCAGTACCTCAGCACCGACCCAGTACCTCAGCACCGACCCAGTACCTCAGCAACGACCAAGTACCTCAGCAATGACCCAGTACCTCAGCACCGACCCAGTACCTCAGCAATGACACAGTACCTCAGCAATGACCCAGTACCTCAGCACCGACCCAGTACCTCAGCACCGACCCAGTACCTCAGCAATGACCCAGTACCTCAGCACCGACCCAGTACCTCAGCACCGACCCAGTACCTCAGCACCGACCCAGTACCTCAGCAATGACCCAGTACCTCAGCAATGACCCAGTACCTCAGCACCGACCCAGTACCTCAGCAATGACCCAGTACCTCAGCAATGACCCAGTACCTCAGCACCGACCCAGTACCTCAGCAATGACCCAGTACCTCAGCACCGACCCAGTACCTCAGCACCGACCCAGTACCTCAGCAATGACCCAGTACCTCAGCACCGACCCAGTACCTCAGCAATGACCCAGTACCTCAGCAATGACCCAGTACCTCAGCAATGACCCAGTACCTCAGCACCGACCCAGTACCTCAGCACCGACCCAGTACCTCAGCACCGACCCAGTACCTCAGCAATGACCCAGTTCCTCAGAACCGACCCAGTACCTCAGCAATGACCCAGTACCTCAGCACCGACCCAGTACCTCAGCACCGACCCAGTACCTCAGCAATGACCCAGTACCTCAGCACCGACCCAGTACCTCAGCAATGACCCAGTACCTCAGCACCGACCCAGTACCTCAGCACCGACCCAGTACCTCAGCAATGACCCAGTACCTCAGCACCGACCCAGTACCTCAGCACCGACCCAGTACCTCAGCAATGACCCAGTACCTCAGCACCGACCCAGTACCTCAGCACCGACCCAGTACCTCAGCACCGACCCAGTACCTCAGCAATGACCCAGTACCTCAGCAATGACCCAGTACCTCAGCACCGACCCAGTACCTCAGCACCGACCCAGTACCTCAGCAATGACCCAGTACCTCAGCAATGACCCAGTACCTCAGCAATGACCCAGTACATCAGCACCGACCCAGTACCTCAGCAATGACCCAGTACCTCAGCAATGACCCAGTACCTCAGCACCGACCCAGTACCTCAGCACCGACCCAGTACCTCAGCAATGACCCAGTACCTCAGCAATGACCCAGTACCTCAGCAATGACCCAGTACCTCAGCACCGACCCAGTACCTCAGCAATGACCCAGTACCTCAGCACCGACCCAGTACCTCAGCACCGACCCAGTACCTCAGCACCGACCCAGTACCTCAGCACCGACCCAGTACCTCAGCACCGACCCAGTACCTCAGCAATGACCCAGTACCTCAGCAATGACCCAGTACCTCAGCACCGACCCAGTACCTCAGCAATGACCCAGTACCTCAGCACCGACCCAGTACCTCAGCACCGACCCAGTACCTCAGCAATGACCCAGTACCTCAGCAATGACCCAGTACCTCAGCACCGACCCAGTACCTCAGCAATGACCCAGTACCTCAGCACCGACCCAGTACCTCAGCAATGACCCAGTACCTCAGCACCGACCCAGTACCTCAGCACCGACCCAGTACCTCAGCAATGACCCAGTACCTCAGCACCGACCCAGTACCTCAGCACCGACCCAGTACCTCAGCAATGACCCAGTACCTCAGCAATGACCCAGTACCTCAGCACCGACCCAGTACCTCAGCAATGACCCAGTACCTCAGCACCGACCCAGTACCTCAGCACCGACCCAGTACCTCAGCAATGACCAAGTACCTCAGCAATGACCCAGTACCTCAGCACCGACCCAGCACCTGAGCAATGACCCAGTACCTCAAAACGTACCCAGTACCTCAGCAATGACCCAGTACCTCAGCACCGACCCAGTACCTCAGCACCGACCCAGTACCTCAGCACCAACCCAGTACCTCAGCACCGACCCAGTACCTCAGCACCGACCCAGTACCTCAGCACCGACCCAATACCTCAGCACCGACCCAGTACCTCAGCACCGACCCAGTACCTCAGCAATGACCCAGTACCTCAGCAATGACCCAGTACCTCAGCACCGACCCAGTACCTCAGCAATGACCCAGTACCTCAGCACCGACCCAGTACCTCAGCACCGACCCAGTACCTCAGCAATGACCCAGTACCTCAGCACCGACCCAGTACCTCAGCAATGACCCAGTACCTCAGCACCGACCCAGTACCTCAGCAATGACCCAGTACCTCAGCAATGACCCAGTACCTCAGCACCGACCCAGTACCTCAGCACCGACCCAGTACCTCAGCAATGACCCAGTACCTCAGCAATGACCCAGTACCTCAGCACCGAACCAGTACCTCAGCAATGACCCAGTACCTCAGCACCGACCCAGTACCTCAGCACCGACCCAGTACCTCAGCAATGACCCAGTACCTCAGCAATGACCCAGTACCTCAGCACCGACCCAGTACCTCAGCACCGACCCAGTACCTCAGCACCGACCCAGTACCTCAGCAATGACCCAGTACCTCAGCAATGACCCAGTACCTCAGCACCGACCCAGTACCTCAGCAATGACCCAGTACCTCAGCACCGACCCAGTACCTCAGCAATGACCCAGTACCTCAGCAATGACCCAGTACCTCAGCACCGACCCAGTACCTCAGCACCGACCCAGTACCTCAGCACAGACCCAGTACCTCAGCAATGACCCAGTACCTCAGCAATGACCCAGTACCTCAGCACCGACCCAGTACCTCAGCACCGACCCAGTACCTCAGCAATGACCCAGTACCTCAGCACCGACCCAGTACCTCAGCACCGACCCAGTACCTCAGCACCGACCCAGTACCTCAGCAATGACCCAGTACCTCAGCACCGACCCAGTACCTCAGCACCGACCCAGTACCTCAGCAATGACCCAGTACCTCAGCAATGACCCAGTACCTCAGCACCGACCCAGTACCTCAGCACCGAACCAGTACCTCAGCAATGACCCAGTACCTCAGCAATGACCCAGTACCTCAGCACCGACCCAGTACCTCAGCAATGACCCAGTACCTCAGCAATGACCCAGTACCTCAGCACCGACCCAGTACCTCAGCACCGACCCAGTACCTCAGCACCGACCCAGTACCTCAGCAATGACCCAGTACCTCAGCACCGACCCAGTACCTCAGCACCGACCCAGTACCTCAGCACCGACCCAGTACCTCAGCAATGACCCAGTACCTCAGCAATGACCCAGTACCTCAGCACCGACCCAGTACCTCAGCACCGACCCAGTACCTCAGCACCGACCCAGTACCTCAGCAATGACCCAGTACCTCAGCAATGACCCAGTACCTCAGCACCGACCCAGTACATCAGCAATGACCCAGTACCTCAGCAATGACCCAGTACCTCAGCAATGACCCAGTACCTCAGCACCGACCCAGTACCTCAGCAATGACCCAGTACCTCAGCACCGACCCAGTACCTCAGCACCGACCCAGTACCTCAGCAATGACCCAGTACCTCAGCAATGACCCAGTACCTCAGCACCGACCCAGTACATCAGCAATGACCCAGTACCTCAGCAATGACCCAGTAACTCAGCACCGACCCAGTACCTCAGCAATGACCCAGTACCTCAGCAATGACCCTGTACCTCAGCATCGACCCAGTACCTCAGCACCGACCCTGTACCTCAGCACCGTCCCAGTACCTCAGCAATGACCCTGTACCTCAGCACCGACCCAGTACCTCAGCACCGACCCAGTACCTCAGCAATGACCCAGTACCTCAGCAATGACCCAGTACCTCAGCAATGACCCAGTACCTCAGCACCGACCCAGTACCTCAGCAATGACCCAGTACCTCAGCAATGACCCAGTACCTCAGCACCGACCCAGTACCTCAGCAATGACCCAGTACCTCAGCAATGACCCAGTACCTCAGCAATGACCCAGTACCTCAGCACCGACCCAGTACCTCAGCACCGACCCAGTACCTCAGCAATGACCCAGCACTTCAGCACCGACCCAGTACCTCAGCACCAACCCAGTACCTCAGCAATGACCCAGTACCTCAGCAATGACCCAGTACCTCAGCACCGACCCAGTACCTCAGCAATGACCCAGTACCTCAGCACCGACCCAGTACCTCAGCAATGACCCAGTACCTCAGCAATGACCCAGTACCTCAGCACCGACCCAGTACCTCAGCACCGACCCAGTACCTCAGCAATGACCCAGTACCTCAGCAATGACCCAGTACCTCAGCAATGACCCAGTACCTCAGCAATGACCCAGTACCTCAGCAATGACCCAGTACCTCAGCACCGACCCAGTACCTCAGCACCGACCCAGTACCTCAGCAATGACCCAGTACCTCAGCACCGACCCAGTACCTCAGCACCGACCCAGTACCTCAGCACCGACCCAGTACCTCAGCAATGACCCAGTACCTCAGCAATGACCCAGTACCTCAGCAATGACCCAGTACCTCAGCAATGACCCAGTACCTCAGCAATGACCCAGTACCTCAGCACCGACCCAGTACCTCAGCAATGACCCAGTACCTCAGCAATGACCCAGTACCTCAGCACCGACCCAGTACCTCAGCAATGACCCAGTACCTCAGCACCGACCCAGTACCTCAGCACCGACCCAGTACCTCAGCACCGACCCAGTACCTCAGCAATGACCCAGTACCTCAGCACCGACCCAGTACCTCAGCAATGACCCAGTACCTCAGCAATGACCCAGTACCTCAGCAATGACCCAGTACCTCAGCACCGACCCAGTACCTCAGCACCGACCCAGTACCTCAGCACCGACCCAGTACCTCAGCAATGACCCAGTACCTCAGCAATGACCCAGTACCTCAGCAATGACCCAGTACCTCAGCAATGACCCAGTACCTCAGCACCGACCCAGTACCTCAGCACCGACCCAGTACCTCAGCAATGACCCAGTACCTCAGCAATGACCCAGTACCTCAGCAATGACCCAGTACCTCAGCAATGACCCAGTACCTCAGCACCGACCCAGTACCTCAGCACCGACCCAGTACCTCAGCAATGACCCAGTACCTCAGCAATGACCCAGTACCTCAGCACCGACCCAGTACCTCAGCACCGACCCAGTACCTCAGCAATGACCCAGTACCTCAGCACCGACCCAGTACCTCAGCACCGACCCAGTACCTCAGCACCGACCCAGTACCTCAGCACCGACCCAGTACCTCAGCACCGACCCAGTACCTCAGCAATGACCCAGTACCTCAGCAATGACCCAGTACCTCAGCAATGACCCAGTACCTCAGCAATGACCCAGTACCTCAGCACCGACCCAGTACCTCAGCACCGACCCAGTACCTCAGCACCGACCCAGTACCTCAGCAATGACCCAGTACCTCAGCACCGACCCAGTACCTCAGCTATGAACCAGTACCTCAGCACCGACCCAGTACCTCAGCACCGACCCAGTACCTCAGCAACGACCCAGTACCTCAGCACCGACCCAGTACCTCAGCAATGACCCAGTACCTCAGCACCGACCCAGTACCTCAGCAATGACCCAGTACCTCAGCAATGACCCAGTACCTCAGCACCGATCCAGTACCTCAGCACCGACCCAGTACCTCAGCAATGACCCAGTACCTCAGCAATGACCCAGTACCTCAGCACCGACCCAGTACCTCAGCAATGACCCAGTACCTCAGCACCGACCCAGTACCTCAGCACCGACCCAGTACCTCAGCAATGACCCAGTACCTCAGCAATGACCCAGTACCTCAGCACCGACCCAGTACCTCAGCACCGACCCAGTACCTCAGCACCGACCCAGTACCTCAGCACCGACCCAGTACCTCAGCACCGACCCAGTACCTCAGCAATGACCCAGTACCTCAGCACCGACCCAGTACCTCAGCAATGACCCAGTACCTCAGCACCGACCCAGTACCTCAGCAATGACCCAGTACCTCAGCAATGACCCAGTACCTCAGCACCGACCCAGTACCTCAGCACCGACCCAGTACCTCAGCAATGACCCAGTACCTCAGCACCGACCCAGTACCTCAGCAATGACCCAGTACCTCAGCAATGACCCAGTACCTCAGCAATGACCCAGTACCTCAGCAATGACCCAGTACCTCAGCACCGACCCAGTACCTCAGCACCGACCCAGTACCTCAGCACCGACCCAGTACCTCAGCAATGACCCAGTACCTCAGCAATGACCCAGTACCTCAGCAATGACCCAGTACCTCAGCACCGACCCAGTACCTCAGCACCGACCCAGTACCTCAGCACCGACCCAGTACCTCAGCAATGACCCAGTACCTCAGCACCGACCCAGTACCTCAGCACCGACCCAGTACCTCAGCACCGACCCAGTACCTCAGCAATGACCCAGTACCTCAGCACCGACCCACTACCTCAGCACCGACCCATTACCTCAGCACCGACCCAGTACCTCAGCAAGGACCCAGTACCTCAGCACCGACCCAGTACCTCAGCACCGACCCAGTACCTCACCCAGTACCTCAGCAATGACCCAGTACATCAGCACCGACCCAGTACCTCAGCAATGACCCAGTACCTCAGCACCGACCCAGTACCTCAGCACCGACCCAGTACCTCAGCAATGACCCAGTACCTCAGCAATGACCCAGTACCTCAGCACCGACCCAGTACCTCAGCACCGACCCAGTACCTCAGCACCGACCCAGTACCTCAGCAATGACCCAGTACCTCAGCACCGACCCAGTACCTCAGCACCGACCCAGTACCTCAGCAATGACCCAGTACCTCAGCAATGACCCAGTACCTCAGCAATGACCCAGTACCTCAGCAATGACCCAGTACCTCAGCACCGACCCAGTACCTCAGCAATGACCCAGTACCTCAGCAATGACCCAGTACCTCAGCACCGACCCAGTACCTCAGCACCGACCCTGTACCTCAGCACCGACCCAGTACCTCAGCAATGACCCAGTACCTCAGCACCGACCCAGTACCTCAGCACCGACCCAGTACCTCAGCTATGACCCAGTACCTCAGCAATGACCCAGTACCTCAGCAATGACCCAGTACCTCAGCACCGACCCAGTACCTCAGCAATGACCCAGTACCTCAGCAATGACCCAGTACCTCAGCACCGACCCAGTACCTCAGCACCGACCCAGTACCTCAGCAATGACCCAGTACCTCAGCAATGACCCAGTACCTCAGCACCGACCCAGTACCTCAGCACCGACCCAGTACCTCAGCAATGACCCAGTACCTCAGCAATGACCCAGTACCTCAGCACCGACCCAGTACCTCAGCACCGACCCAGTACCTCAGCAATGACCCAGTACCTCAGCACCGACCCAGTACCTCAGCACCGACCCAGTACCTCAGCACCGACCCAGTACCTCAGCAATGACCCAGTACCTCAGCACCGACCCAGTACCTCAGCAATGACCCAGTACCTCAGCACCGACCCAGTACCTCAGCAATGACCCAGTACCTCAGCACCGACCCAGTACCTCAGCAATGACCCAGTACCTCAGCAATGACCCAGTACCTCAGCACCGACCCAGTACCTCAGCAATGACCCAGTACCTCAGCAATGACCCAGTACCTCAGCACCGACCCAGTACCTCAGCACCGACCCAGTACCTCAGCACCGACCCAGTACCTCAGCAATGACCCAGTACCTCAGCACCGACCCAGTACCTCAGCACCGACCCAGTACCTCAGCACCGACCCAGTACCTCAGCAATGACCCAGTACCTCAGCAATGACCCAGTACCTCAGCACCGACCCAGTACCTCAGCAATGACCCAGTACCTCAGCACCGACCCAGTACCTCAGCACCGACCCAGTACCTCAGCTATGACCCAGTACCTCAGCACCGACCCAGTACCTCAGCACCAACCCAGTACCTCAGCAATGACCCAGTACCTCAGCAATGACCCAGTACCTCAGCACCGACCCAGTACCTCAGCAATGACCCAGTACCTCAGCACCGACCCAGTACCTCAGCACCGACCCAGTACCTCAGCACCGACCCAGTACCTCAGCAATGACCCAGTACCTCAGCACCGACCCAGTACCTCAGCAATGACCCAGTACCTCAGCACCGACCCAGTACCTCAGCACCGACCCAGTACCTCAGCAATGACCCAGTACCTCAGCACCGACCCAGTACCTCAGCAATGACCCAGTACCTCAGCACCGACCCAGTACCTCAGCAATGACCCAGTACCTCAGCAATGACCCAGTACCTCAGCACCGACCCAGTACCTCAGCACCGACCCAGTACCTCAGCAATGACCCAGTACCTCAGCAATGACCCAGTACCTCAGCACCGACCCAGTACCTCAGCAATGACCCAGTACCTCAGCACCGACCCAGTACCTCAGCACCGACCCAGTACCTCAGCAATGACCCAGTACCTCAGCAATGACCCAGTACCTCAGCACCGACCCAGTACCTCAGCACCGACCCAGTACCTCAGCACCGACCCAGTACCTCAGCAATGACCCAGTACCTCAGCACCGACCCAGTACCTCAGCAATGACCCAGTACCTCAGCACCGACCCAGTACCTCAGCAATGACCCAGTACATCATCACCGACCCAGTACCTCAGCAATGACCCAGTACCTCAGCACCGACCCAGTACCTCAGCAATGACCCAGTACCTCAGCACCGACCCAGTACCTCAGCAATGACCCAGTACCTCAGCACCGACCCAGTACCTCAGCAATGACCCAGTACCTCAGCAATGACCCAGTACCTCAGCACCGACCCAGTACCTCAGCAATGACCCAGTACCTCAGCAATGACCCAGTACCTCAGCACCGACCCAGTACCTCAGCACCGACCCAGTACCTCAGCACCGACCCAGTACCTCAGCAATGACCCAGTACCTCAGCACCGACCCAGTACCTCAGCACCGACCCAGTACCTCAGCAATGACCCAGTACCTCAGCAATGACCCAGTACCTCAGCACCGACCCAGTACCTCAGCACCGACCCAGTACCTCAGCACCGACCCAGTACCTCAGCAATGACCCAGTACCTCAGCAATGACCCAGTACCTCAGCACCGATCCAGTACCTCAGCACCGACCCTGTACCTCAGCAATGACCCAGTACCTCAGCAAAGACCCAGTACCTCAGCAATGACCCAGTACCTCAGCACCGACCCAGTACCTCAGCAATGACCCAGTACCTCAGCAATGACCCAGTACCTCAGCACCGACCCAGTACCTCAGCACCGACCCAGTACCTCAGCAATGACCCAGTACCTCAGCAATGACCCAGTACCTCAGCACCGACCCAGTACCTCAGCAATGACCCAGTACCTCAGCACCGACCCAGTACCTCAGCACCGACCCAGTACCTCAGCACCGACCCAGTACCTCAGCACCGACCCAGTACCTCAGCAATGACCCAGTACCTCAGCAATGACCCAGTACCTCAGCAATGACCCAGTACCTCAGCACCGACCCAGTACCTCAGCAATGACCCAGTACCTCAGCACCGAAGCAGTACCTCAGCACCGACCCAGTACCTCAGCACCGACCGAGTACCTGAGCAATGACCCAGTACCTCAGCACCGTCCCAGTACCTCAGCAATGACCCAGTACCTCAGCACCGACCCAGTACCTCAGCACCGACCCAGTACCTCAGCAATGACCCAGTACCTCAGCACCGACCCAGTACCTCAGCAATGACCCAGTACCTCAGCACCGACCCAGTACCTCAGCACCGACCCAGTACCTCAGCAATGACCCAGTACCTCAGCACCGACCCAGTACCTCAGCACCGACCCAGTACCTCAGCAATGACCCAGTACCTCAGCAATGACCCAGTACCTCAGCACCGACCCAGAACCTCAGCAATGACCCAGTACCTCAGCACCGACCCAGTACCTCAGCACCGACCCAGTACCTCAGCAATGACCCAGTACCTCAGCAATGACCCAGTACCTCAGCACCGACCCAGTACCTCAGCACCGACCCAGTACCTCAGCACCGACCCAGTACCTCAGCACCGACCCAGTACCTCAGCACCGACCCAGTACCTCAGCAATGACCCAGTACCTCAGCACCGACCCAGTACCTCAGCAATGACCCAGTACCTCAGCACCGACCCAGTACCTCAGCAATGACCCAGTACCTCAGCAATGACCCAGTACCTCAGCACCGACCCAGTACCTCAGCACCGACCCAGTACCTCAGCACCGACCCAGTACCTCAGCAATGACCCAGTACCTCAGCACCGACCCAGTACCTCAGCACCGACCCAGTACCTCAGCAATGACCCAGTACCTCAGCACCGACCCAGTACCTCAGCAATGACCCAGCACCTCAGCAATATCCCAGTACCTCAGCACCGACCCAGTACCTCAGCACCGACCCAGTACCTCAGCAATGACACAGTACCTCAGCAATGACCCAGTACCTCAGCAATGACCCAGTACCTCAGCACCGACCCAGTACCTCAGCACCGACCCAGTATCTCAGCACCTCTCAGCACCGACCCAGTACCTCAGCACCGACCCAGTACCTCAGCAATGACCCAGTACCTCAGCACCGACCCAGTACCTCAGCACCGACCCAGTACCTCAGCACCGACCCAGTACCTCAGCAATGACCCAGTACCTCAGCACCGACCCAGTACCTCAGCACCGACCCAGTACCTCAGCACCGACCCAGTACCTCAGCACCGACCCAGTACCTCAGCAATGACCCAGTACCTCAGCAATGACCCAGTACCTCAGCACCGACCCAGTACCTCAGCAATGACCCAGTACCTCAGCACCGACTCAGTACCTCAGCACCGACCCAGGATCTCAGCACCGACCCAGAAACTCAGCAATGACCCAGTACCTCAGCACCGACCCAGTACCTCAGCAATGACCCAGTACCTCAGCACCGACCCAGTACCTCAGCACCGACCCAGTACCTCAGCAATGACCCAGTACCTCAGCACCGACCCAGTACCTCAGCACCGACCCAGTACCTCAGCACCGACCCAGTACCTCAGCACCGACCCAGTACCTCAGCAATGACCCAGTACCTCAGCAATGACCCAGTACCTCAGCACCGACCCAGTACCTCAGCACCGACCGAGTACCTCAGCACCGACCCAGTACCTCAGCACCGACCCAGTACCTCAGCAATGACCCAGTACCTCAGCACCGACCCAGTACCTCAGCAATGACCCAGTACCTCAGCAATGACCCAGTACCTCAGCAATGACCCAGTACCTCAGCACCGACCCAGTACCTCAGCAATGACCCAGTACCTCAGCACCGACCCAGTACCTCAGCACCGACCCAGTACCTCAGCAATGACCCAGTACCTCAGCACCGACCCAGTACCTCAGCACCGACCCAGTACCTCAGCAATGACCCAGTACCTCAGCAATGACCCAGTACCTCAGCAATGACCCAGTACCTCAGCACCGACCCAGTACCTCAGCAATGACCCAGTACCTCAGCAATGACCCAGTACCTCAGCACCGAACCAGTACCTCAGCTATGACCCAGTACCTCAGCAATGACCCAGTACCTCAGCACCGACCCAGTACCTCAGCACCGACCCAGTACCTCAGCACCGACCCAGTACCTCAGCAATGACCCAGTACCTCAGCACCGACCCAGTACCTCAGCACCGACCCAGTACCTCAGCACCGACCCAGTACCTCAGCAATGACCCAGTACCTCAGCAATGACCCAGTACCTCAGCACCGACCCAGTACCTCAGCAATGACCCAGTACCTCAGCAATGACCCAGTACCTCAGCACCGACCCAGTACCTCAGCACCGACCCTGTACCTCAGCACCGACCCAGTACCTCAGCAATGACCCAGTACCTCAGCAATGACCCAGTACCTCAGCAATGACCCAGTACCTCAGCACCGACCCAGTACCTCAGCAATGACCCAGTACCTCAGCACCGACCCAGTACCTCAGCACCGACCCAGTACCTCAGCACCGACCCAGTACCTCAGCAATGACCCAGTACCTCAGCACCGACCCAGTACCTCAGCAATGACCCAGTACCTCAGCACCGACCCAGTACCTCAGCACCGACCCAGTACCTCAGCAATGACCCAGTACCTCAGCACCGACCCAGTACCTCAGCAATGACCCAGTACCTCAGCACCGACCCAGTACCTCAGCAATGACCCAGTACCTCAGCAATGACCCAGTACCTCAGCACCGACCCAGTACCTCAGCACCGACCCAGTACCTCAGCAATGACCCAGTACCTCAGCACCGACCCAGTACCTCAGCACCGACCCAGTACCTCAGCACCGACCCAGTACCTCAGCAATGACCCAGTACCTCAGCACCGACCCAGTACCTCAGCACCGACCCAGTACCTCAGCAATGACCCAGTACCTCAGCAATGACCCAGTACCTCAGCACCGACCCAGTACCTCAGCACCGACCCAGTACCTCAGCAATGACCCAGTACCTCAGCACCGACCCAGTACCTCAGCACCGACCCAGTACCTCAGCAATGACCCAGTACCTCAGCACCGACCCAGTACCTCAGCAATGACCCAGTACCTCAGCAATGACCCAGTACCTCAGCAATGACCCAGTACCTCAGCAATGACCCAGTACCTCAGCAATGACCCAGTACCTCAGCAATGACCCAGTACCTCAGCAATGACCCAGTACCTCAGCACCGACCCAGTACCTCAGCAATGACCCAGTACCTCAGCAATGACCCAGTACCTCAGCACCGACCCAGTACCTCAGCAATGACCCAGTACCTCAGCAATGACCCAGTACCTCAGCAATGACCCAGTACCTCAGCACCGACCCAGTACCTCAGCACCGACCCAGTACCTCAGCAATGACCCAGTACCTCAGCACCGACCCAGTAACTCAGCACCGACCCAGTACCTCAGCAATGACCCAGTACCTAAGCAATGACCCAGTACCTCAGCACCGACCCAGTACCTCAGCACCGACCCTGTACCTCAGCACCGACCCAGTACCTCAGCAATGACCCAGTACCTCAGCAATGACCCAGTACCTCAGCACCGACCCAGTACCTCAGCACCGACCCAGTACCTCAGCAATGACCCAGTACCTCAGCAATGACCCAGTACCTCAGCAATGACCCAGTACCTCAGCACCGACCCAGTACCTCAGCAATGACCCAGTACCTCAGCAATGACCCAGTACCTCAGCACCGACCCAGTACCTCAGCACCGACCCAGTACCTCAGCAATGACCCAGTACCTCAGCAATGACCCAGTACCTCAGCACCGACCCAGTACCTCAGCAATGACCCAGTACCTCAGCACCGACCCAGTACCTCAGCACCGACCCAGTACCTCAGCACCGACCCAGTACCTCAGCACCGACCCAGTACCTCAGCACCGACCCAGTACCTCAGCAATGACCCAGTACCTCAGCAATGACCCAGTACCTCAGCAATGACCCAGTACCTCAGCAATGACCCAGTACCTCAGCACCGACCCAGTACCTCAGCACCGACCCAGTACCTCAGCACCGACCCAGTACCTCAGCAATGACCCAGTACCTCAGCACCGACCCAGTACCTCAGCAATGACCCAGTACCTCAGCACCGACCCAGTACCTCAGCACCGACCCAGTACCTCAGCAATGACCCAGTACCTCAGCACCGACCCAGTACCTCAGCAATGACCCAGTACCTCAGCACCGACCCAGTACCTCAGCAATGACCCAGTACCTCAGCAATGACCCAGTACCTCAGCACCGACCCAGTACCTCAGCACCGACCCAGTACCTCAGCAATGACCCAGTACCTCAGCAATGACCCAGTACCTCAGCACCGACCCATTACCTCAGCAATGACCCAGTACCTCAGCACCGACCCAGTACCTCAGCACCGACCCAGTAGCTCAGCAATGACCCAGTACCTCAGCAATGACCCAGTACCTCAGCTCCGACCCAGTACCTCAGCACCGACCCAATACCTCAGCTCCGACCCAGCACCTCAGCACCGACCCAGTACCTCAGCACCGACCCAGTACCTCAGCAATGACCCAGTACCTCAGCACCGACCCAGTACCTCAGCAATGACCCAGTACCTCAGCACCGACCCAGTACCTCAGCAATGACCCAGTACCTCAGCACCGACCCAGTACCTCAGCACCGACCCAGTACCTCAGCACCGACCCAGTACCTCAGCACCGACCCAGTACCTCAGCAATGACCCAGTACCTCAGCAATGACCCAGTACCTCAGCAATGACCCAGTACCTCAGCACCGACCCAGTACCTCAGCACCGACCCAGTACCTCAGCACCGACCCAGTACCTCAGCACCGACCCAGTACCTCAGCAATGACCCAGTACCTCAGCAATGACCCAGTACCTCAGCAATGACCCAGTACCTCAGCACCGACCCAGTACCTCAGCACCGACCCAGTACCTCAGCACCGACCCAGTACCTCAGCAATGACCCAGTACCTCAGCACCGACCCAGTACCTCAGCAATGACCCAGTACCTCAGCAATGACCCAGTACCTCAGCAATGACCCAGTACCTCAGCACCGACCCAGTACCTCAGCAATGACCCAGTACCTCAGCACCGACCCAGTACCTCAGCACCGACCCAGTACCTCAGCAATGACCCAGTACCTCAGCACCGACCCAGTACCTCAGCACCGACCCAGTACCTCAGCAATGACCCAGTACCTCAGCAATGACCCAGTACCTCAGCAATGACCCAGTACCTCAGCACCGACCCAGTACCTCAGCAATGACCCAGTACCTCAGCAATGACCCAGTACCTCAGCACCGACCCAGTACCTCAGCAAGACCCAGTACCTCAGCAATGACACAATACCTCAGCACCGACCCAGTTCCTCAGCACCGACACAGTACCTCAGCACCGACCCAGTACCTCAGCAATGACCCAGTACCTCAGCACCGACCCAGAACCTCAGCACCGACCCAGTACCTCAGCAATGACCCAGTACCTCAGCAATGACCCAGTACCTCAGCAATGACCCAGTACCTCAGCACCGACCCAGTACCTCAGCAATGACCCAGTACCTCAGCAATGACCCAGTACCTCAGCACCGACCCAGTACCTCAGCAATGACCCAGTACCTCAGCAATGACCCAGTACCTCAGCACCGACCCAGTACCTCAGCACCGACCCAGTACCTCAGCACCGACCCAGTACCTCAGCAATGACCCAGTACCTCAGCACCGACCCAGTACCTCAGCACCGACCCAGTACCTCAGCAATGACCCAGTACCTCAGCAATGACCCAGTACCTCAGCACCGACCCAGTACCTCAGCACCGACCCAGTACCTCAGCACCGACCCAGTACCTCAGCAATGACCCAGTACCTCAGCAATGACCCAGTACCTCAGCACCGACCCAGTACCTCAGCACCGACCCAGTACCTCAGCAATGACCCAGTACCTCAGCAATGACCCAGTACCTCAGCACCGACCCAGTACCTCAGCACCGACCCAGTACCTCAGCAATGACCCAGTACCTCAGCAATGACCCAGTACCTCAGCACCGACCCAGTACCTCAGCACCGACCCAGTACCTCAGCAATGACCCAGTACCTCAGCAATGACCCAGTACCTCAGCACCGACCCAGTACCTCAGCAATGACCCAGTACCTCAGCACCGACCCAGTACCTCAGCACCGACCCAGTACCTCAGCACCGACCCAGTACCTCAGCACCGACCCAGTACCTCAGCAATGACCCAGTACCTCAGCAATGACCCAGTACCTCAGCAATGACCCAGTACCTCAGCACCGACCCAGTACCTCAGCAATGACCCAGTACCTCAGCACCGACCCAGTACCTCAGCACCGACCCAGTACCTCAGCACCGACCCAGTACCTCAGCAATGACCCAGTACCTCAGCAATGACCCAGTACCTCAGCAATGACCCAGTACCTCAGCACCGACCCAGTACCTCAGCACCGACCCAGTACCTCAGCAATGACCCAGTACCTCAGCACCGACCCAGTACCTCAGCAATGACCCAGTACCTCAGCACCGACCCAGTACCTCAGCAATGACCCAGTACCTCAGCAATGACCCAGTACCTCAGCACCGACCCAGTACCTCAGCACCGACCCAGTACCTCAGCACTGACCCAGTACCTCAGCAATGACCCAGTACCTCAGCACCGACCCAGTACCTCAGCAATGACCCAGTACCTCAGCACCGACCCAGTACCTCAGCACCGACCCAGTACCTCAGCAATGACCCAGTACCTCAGCACCGACCCAGTACCTCAGCAATGACCCAGTACCTCAGCAATGACCCAGTACCTCAGCAATGACCCAGTACCTCAGCACCGACCCAGTACCTCAGCACCGACCCAGTACCTCAGCACCGACCCAGTACCTCAGCAATGACCCAGTACCTCAGCACCGACCCAGTACCTCAGCAATGACCCAGTACCTCAGCACCGACCCAGTACCTCAGCAATGACCCAGTACCTCAGCAATGACCCAGTACCTCAGCACCGACCCAGTACCTCAGCACCGACCCAGTACCTCAGCACCGACCCAGTACCTCAGCACCGACCCAGTACCTCAGCACCGACCCAGTACCTCAGCACCGACCCAGTACCTCAGCACCGACCCAGTACCTCAGCACCGACCCAGTACCTCAGCAATGACCCAGTACCTCAGCACCGACCCAGTACCTCAGCACCGACCCAGTACCTCAGCAATGACCCAGTACCTCAGCAATGACCCAGTACCTCAGCACCGACCCAGTACCTCAGCACCGACCCAGTACCTCAGCAATGACCCAGTACCTCAGCAATGACCCAGTACCTCAGCAATGACCCAGTACCTCAGCACCGACCCAGTACCTCAGCAATGACCCAGTACCTCAGCAATGACCCAGTACCTAAGCACCGACCCAGTACCTCAGCACCGACCCAGTACCTCAGCAATGACCCAGTACCTCAGCAATGACCCAGTACCTCAGCACCGACCCAGTACCTCAGCACCGACCCAGTACCTCAGCACCGACCCAGTACCTCAGCAATGACCGACCCAGTACCTCAGCAATGACCCAGTACCTCAGCACCGACTCAGTACCTCAGCAATGACCCAGTACCTCAGCACCGACCCAGTACCTCAGCAATGACCCAGTACCTCAGCACCGACCCAGTACCTCAGCAATGACCCAGTACCTCAGCAATGACCCAGTACCTCAGCAATGACCCAGTACCTCAGCACCGACCCAGTACCTCAGCACCGACCCAGTACCTCAGCAATGACCCAGTACCTCAGCACCGACCCAGTACCTCAGCAATGACCCAGTACCTCAGCACCGACCCAGTACCTCAGCACCGACCCAGTACCTCAGCAATGACCCAGTACCTCAGCAATGACCCAGTACCTCAGCACCGACCCAGTACCTCAGCACCGACCCAGTACCTCAGCACCGACCCAGTACCTCAGCACCGACCCAGTACCTCAGCAATGACCCAGTACCTCAGCACCGACCCAGTACCTCAGCAATGACCCAGTACCTCAGCAATGACCCAGTACCTCAGCAATGACCCAGTACCTCAGCACCGACCCAGTACCTCAGCAATGACCCAGTACCTCAGCACCGACCCAGTACCTCAGCACCGACCCTGTACCTCAGCAATGACCCAGTACCTCAGCACCGACCCAGTACCTCAGCACCGACCCAGTACCTCAGCAATGACCCAGTACCTCAGCAATGACCCAGTACCTCAGCAATGACCCAGTACCTCAGCACCGACCCAGTACCTCAGCAATGACCCAGTACCTCAGCAATGACCCAGTACCTAAGCACCGACCCAGTACCTCAGCAATGACCCAGTACCTCAGCAATGACCCAGTACCTCAGCACCGACCCAGTACCTCAGCACCGACCCAGTACCTCAGCACCGACCCAGTACCTCAGCAATGACCCAGTACCTCAGCACCGACCCAGTACCTCAGCACCGACCCAGTACCTCAGCACCGACCCAGTACCTCAGCAATGACCCAGTACCTCAGCAATGACCCAGTACCTCAGCAATGACCCAGTACCTCAGCACCGACCCAGTACCTCAGCAATGACCCAGTACCTCAGCAATGACCCAGTACCTCAGCAATGACCCAGTACCTCAGCACCGACCCAGTACCTCAGCACCGACCCAGTACCTCAGCACCGACCCAGTACCTCAGCACCGACCCAGTACCTCAGCACCGACCCAGTACCTCAGCAATGACCCAGTACCTCAGCACCGACCCAGTACCTCAGCACCGACCCAGTACCTCAGCACCGACCCAGTACCTCAGCAATGACCCAGTACCTCAGCACCGACCCAGTACCTCAGCACCGACCCAGTACCTCAGCAATGACCCAGTACCTCAGCACCGACCCAGTACCTCAGCAATGACCCAGTACCTCAGCAATGACCCAGTACCTCAGCACCGACCCAGTACCTCAGCAATGACCCAGTACCTCAGCACCGACCCAGTACCTCAGCAATGACCCAGTACCTCAGCACCGACCCAGTACCTCAGCACCGACCCAGTACCTCAGCAATGACCCAGTACCTCAGCAATGACCCAGTACCTCAGCACCGACCCAGTACCTCAGCAATGACCCAGTACCTCAGCACCGACCCAGTACCTCAGCAATGACCCAGTACCTCAGCAATGACCCAGTACCGCAGCACCGACTCAGTACCTCAGCATCAACCCAGTACCTCAGCACTGACCCAGTACCTCAGCAATGACCCAGTACCTCAGCACCGACCCATTACCTCAGCAAAGACCCAGTACCTCAGCACCGACCCAGTACCTCAGCAATGACCCAGTACCTCAGCAATGACCCAGTACCTCAGCACCGACCCAGTACCTCAGCACCGACCCAGTACCTCAGCAATGACCCAGTACCTCAGCACCGACCCAGTACCTCAGCACCGACCCAGTACCTCAGCACCGACCCAGTACCTCAGCAATGACCCAGTACCTCAGCAATGACCCAGTACCTCAGCACCGACCCAGTACCTCAGCACCGACCCAGTACCTCAGCACCGACCCAGTACCTCAGCACCGACCCAGTACCTCAGCACCGACCCAGTACCTCAGCAATGACCCAGTACCTCAGCACCGACCCAGTACCTCAGCAATGACCCAGTACCTCAGCAATGACCCAGTACCTCAGCACCGACCCAGTACCTCAGCACCGACCCAGTACCTCAGCAATGACCCAGTACCTCAGCAATGACCCAGTACCTCAGCAATGACCCAGTACCTCAGCACCGACCCAGTACCTCAGCAATGACCCAGTACCTCAGCACCGACCCAGTACCTCAGCACCGACCCAGTACCTCAGCACCGACCCAGTACCTCAGCAATGACCCAGTACCTCAGCAATGACCCAGTACCTCAGCACCGACCCAGTACCTCAGCAATGACCCAGTACCTCAGCACCGACCCAGTACCTCAGCAATGACCCAGTACCTCAGCACCGACCCAGTACCTCAGCAATGACCCAGTACCTCAGCACCGACCCAGTACCTCAGCAATGACCCAGTACCTCAGCACCGACCCAGTACCTCAGCACCGACCCAGTACCTCAGCAATGACCCAGTACCTCAGCACCGACCCAGTACCTCAGCACCGACCCAGTACCTCAGCACCGACCCAGTACCTCAGCACCGACCCAGTACCTCAGCAATGACCCAGTACCTCAGCAATGACCCAGTACCTCAGCACCGACCCAGTACCTCAGCAATGACCCAGTACCTCAGCACCGACCCAGTACCTCAGCACCGACCCAGTACCTCAGCAATGACCCAGTACCTCAGCACCGACCCAGTACCTCAGCACCGACCCAGTACCTCAGCAATGACCCAGTACCTCAGCAATGACCCAGTACCTCAGCACCGACCCAGTACCTCAGCAATGACCCAGTACCTCAGCACCGACCCAGTACCTCAGCACCGACCCAGTACCTCAGCAATGACCCAGTACCTCAGCACAGACCCAGTACCTCAGCACCGACCCAGTACCTCAGCAATGACCCAGTACCTCAGCAATGACCCAGTACCTCAGCAATGACCCAGTACCTCAGCACCGACCCAGTACCTCAGCACCGACCCAGTACCTCAGCAATGACCCAGTACCTCAGCACCGACCCAGTACCTCAGCAATGACCCAGTACCTCAGCAATGACCCAGTACCTCAGCACCGACCCAGTACCTCAGCAATGACCCAGTACCTCAGCAATGACCCAGTACCTCAGCACCGACCCAGTACCTCAGCAATGACCCAGTACCTCAGCACCGACCCAGTACCTCAGCAATGACCCAGTACCTCAGCACCGACCCAGTACCTCAGCACCGACCCAGTACCTCAGCAATGACCCAGTACCTCAGCACCGACCCAGTACCTCAGCAATGACCCAGTACCTCAGCACCGACCCAGTACCTCAGCAATGACCCAGTACCTCAGCACCGACCCAGTACCTCAGCACCGACCCAGTACCTCAGCACCGACCCAGTACCTCAGCAATGACCCAGTACCTCAGCACCGACCCAGTACCTCAGCAATGACCCAGTACCTCAGCACCGACCCAGTACCTCAGCACCGACCCAGTACCTCAGCAATGACCCAGTACCTCAGCAATGACCCAGTACCTCAGCACCGACCCAGTACCTCAGCAATGACCCAGTACCTCAGCACCGACCCAGTACCTCAGCAATGACCCAGTACCTCAGCAATGACCCAGTACCTCAGCACCGACCCAGTACCTCAGCACCGACGCAATACCTCAGCACCGACCCAGTACCTCAGCACCGACCCAGTACCTCAGCAATGACCCAGTACCTCAGCACCGACCCAGTACCTCAGCAATGACCCAGTACCTCAGCAATGACCCAGTACCTCAGCAATGACCCAGTACCTCAGCACCGACCCAGTACCTCAGCAATGACCCAGTACCTCAGCACCGACCCAGTACCTCAGCACCGACACAGTACCTCAGCAATGACCCAGTACCTCAGCACCGACCCAGTACCTCAGCACCGACCCAGTACCTCAGCAATGACCCAGTACCTCAGCAATGACCCAGTACCTCAGCAATGACCCAGTACCTCAGCAATGACCCAGTACCTCAGCAATGACCCAGTACCTCAGCACCGACCCAGTACCTCAGCAATGACCCAGTACCTCAGCAATGACCCAGTACCTCAGCACCGACCCAGTACCTCAGCACCGACCCAGTACCTCAGCACCGACCCAGTACCTCAGCAATGACCCAGTACCTCAGCACCGACCCAGTACCTCAGCACCGACCCAGTACCTCAGCAATGACCCAGTACCTCAGCAATGACCCAGTACCTCAGCACCGACCCAGTACCTCAGCACCGACCCAGTACCTCAGCAATGACCCAGTACCTCAGCCCAGTACCTCAGCAATGACCCAGTACCTCAGCACCGACCCAGTACCTCAGCAATGACCCAGTACCTCAGCACCGACCCAGTACCTCAGCAATGACCCAGTACCTCAGCACCGACCCAGTACCTCAGCACCGACCCAGTACCTCAGCAATGACCCAGTACCTCAGCACCGACCCAGTACCTCAGCACCGACCCAGTACCTCAGCAATGACCCAGTACCTCAGCAATGACCCAGTACCTCAGCACCGACCCAGTACCTCAGCAATGACCCAGTACCTCAGCACCGACCCAGTACCTCAGCAATGACCCAGTACCTCAGCAATGACCCAGTACCTCAGCACCGACCCAGTACCTCAGCACCGACCCAGTACCTCAGCAATGACCCAGTACCTCAGCAATGACCCAGTACCTCAGCACCGACCCAGTACCTCAGCAATGACCCAGTACCTCAGCACCGACCCAGTACCTCAGCACCGACCCAGTACCTCAGCAATGACCCAGTACCTCAGCACCGACCCAGTACCTCAGCACCGACCCAGTACCTCAGCACCGACCCAGTACCTCAGCAATGACCCAGTACCTCAGCAATGACCCAGTACCTCAGCACCGACCCAGTACCTCAGCAATGACCCAGTACCTCAGCAATGACCCAGTACCTCAGCAATGACCCAGTACCTCAGCACCGACCCAGTACCTCAGCAATGACCCAGTACCTCAGCAATGACCCAGTACCTCAGCACCGACCCAGTACCTCAGCACCGACCCAGTACCTCAGCACCGACCCAGTACCTCAGCACCGACCCAGTACCTCAGCAATGACCCAGTACCTCAGCACCGACCCAGTACCTCAGCAATGACCCAGTACCTCAGCAATGACCCAGTACCTCAGCAATGACCCAGTACCTCAGCACCGACCCAGTACCTCAGCAATGACCCAGTACCTCAGCACCGACCCAGTACCTCAGCACCGACCCAGTACCTCAGCACCGACCCAGTACCTCAGCAATTACCCAGTACCTCAGCAATGACCCAGTACCTCAGCACCGACCCAGTACCTCAGCACCGACCCAGTACCTCAGCAATGACCCAGTACCTCAGCAATGACCCAGTACCTCAGCAATGACCCAGTACCTCAGCACCGACCCAGTACCTCAGCAATGACCCAGTACCTCAGCAATGACCCAGTACCTCAGCACCGACCCAGTACCTCAGCACCGACCCAGTACCTCAGCAATGACCCAGTACCTCAGCACCGACCCAGTACCTCAGCACCGACACAGTACCTCAGCAATGACCCAGTACCTCAGCAATGACCCAGTACCTCAGCACCGACCCAGTACCTCAGCAATGACCCAGTACCTCAGCACCGACCCAGTACCTCAGCACCAACCAAGTACCTCAGAAATGACCCAGTACCTCAGCAATGACCCAGTACCTCAGCACCGACCCAGTACCTCAGCAATGACCCAGTACCTCAGCACCGACCCAGTACCTCAGCAATGACCCAGTACCTCAGCACCGACCCAGTACCTCAGCAATGACCCAGTACCTCAGCACCGACCCAGTACCTCAGCAATGACCCAGTACCTCAGCACCGACCCAGTACCTCAGCAATGACCCAGTACCTCAGCACCGACCCAGTACCTCAGCACCGACCCAGTACCTCAGCACCGACCCAGTACCTCAGCAATGACCCAGTACCTCAGCAATGACCCAGTACCTCAGCAATGACCCAGTACCTCAGCACCGACCCAGTACCTCAGCACCGACCCAGTACCTCAGCAATGACCCAGTACCTCAGCACCGACCCAGTACCTCAGCACCGACCCAGTACCTCAGCAATGACCCAGTACCTCAGCACCGACCCAGTACCTCAGCAATGACCCAGTACCTCAGCACCGACCCAGTACCTCAGCACAGACCCAGTACCTCAGCAAGGACCCAGTACCTCAGCACCGACCCAGTACCTCAGCACCGACCCAGTACCTCAGCAATGACCCAGTACCTCAGCAATGACCCAGTACCTCAGCAATGACCCAGTACCTCAGCACCGACCCAGTACCTCAGCAATGACCCAGTACCTCAGCAATGACCCAGTACCTCAGCACCGACCCAGTACCTCAGCAATGACCCAGTACCTCAGCAATGACCCAGTACCTCAGCACCGACCCAGTACCTCAGCACCGACCCAGTACCTCAGTAATGACCCAGTACCTCAGCACCGACCCAGTACCTCAGCAATAACCGAGTACCTCAGCAATGACCCAGTCCCTCAGCAATGACCCAGTACCTCAGCAGTGCCCCAGTACCTCAGCAATGACCCAGTACCTCAGCAATGACCCAGTACCTCAGCAATGACCCAGTACCTCAGCACCGACCCAGTACCTCAGCAATGACCCAGTACCTCAGCAATGACCCAGTACCTCAGCACCGACCCAGTACCTCAGCACCGACCCAGTACCTCAGCACCCCAGTACCTCAGCACCGACCCAGTACCTCAGCAATGACCCAGTACCTCAGCACCGACCCAGTACCTCAGCAATGACCCAGTACCTCAGCACCGACCCAGTACCTCAGCACCGACCCAGTACCTCAGCAATGACCCAGTACCTCAGCACCGACCCAGTACCTCAGCACCGACCCAGTACCTCAGCAATGACCCAGTACCTCAGCACCGACCCAGTACCTCAGCAATGACCCAGTACCTCAGCAATGACCCAGTACCTCAGCACCGACCCAGTACCTCAGCACCCACCCAGTACCTCAGCAATGACCCAGTACCTCAGCACCGACCCAGTACCTCAGCAATGACCAAGTACCTCAGCAATGACCCAGTACCTCAGCACCGACCCAGTACCTCAGCACCGACCCAGTACCTCAGCAATGACCCAGTACCTCAGCACCGACCCAGTACCTCAGCACCGACCCAGTACCTCAGCAATGACCCAGTACCTCAGCAATGACCCAGAACCTCAGCACCGACCCAGTACCTCAGCAATGACCCAGTACCTCAGCACCGACCCAGTACCTCAGCACCGACCCAGTACCTCAGCAATGACCCAGTACCTCAGCAATGACCCAGTACCTCAGCACCGACCCAGTACCTCAGCACCGACCCAGTACCTCAGCACCGACCCAGTACCTCAGCACCGACCCAGTACCTCAGCAATGACCCAGTACCTCAGCACCGACCCAGTACCTCAGCACCGACCCAGTACCTCAGCACCGACCCAGTACCTCAGCAATGACCCAGTACCTCAGCACCGACCCAGTACCTCAGCAATGACCCAGTACCTCAGCAATGACCCAGTACCTCAGCACCGACCCAGTACCTCAGCAATGACCCAGACCCAGTACCTCAGCACCGACCCAGTACCTCAGCAATGACCCAGTACCTCAGCAATGACCCAGTACCTCAGCACCGACCCAGTACCTCAGCACCGACCCAGTACCTCAGCAATGACCCAGTACCTCAGCAATGACCCAGTACCTCAGCACCGACCCAGTACCTCAGCAATGACCCAGTACCTCAGCACCGACCCAGTACCTCAGCAATGACCCAGTACCTCAGCAATGACCCAGTACCTCAGCACCGACCCAGTACCTCAGCACCGACCCAGTACCTCAGCAATGACCCAGTACCTCAGCACAGACCCAGTACCTCAGCACCGACCCAGTAACTCAGCACCGACCCAGTACCTCAGCAATGACCCAGTACCTAAGCAATGACCCAGTACCTCAGCAATGACCCAGTACCTCAGCACCGACTCAGTACCTCAGCAATGACCCAGTACCTCAGCACCGACCCAGTACCTCAGCACCGACCCAGTACCTCAGCACCGACCCAGTACCTCAGCAATGACCCAGTACCTCAGCAATGACCCAGTACCTCAGCACCGACCCAGTACCTCAGCACCGACCCAGTACCTCAGCAATGACCCAGTACCTCAGCAATGACCCAGTACCTCAGCAATGACCCAGTACCTCAGCACCGACCCAGTACCTCAGCAATGACCCAGTACCTCAGCAATGACCCAGTACCTCAGCACCGACCCAGTACCTCAGCACCGACCCAGTACCTCAGCAATGACCCAGTACCTCAGCAATGACCCAGCACCTCAGCACCGACTCAGTACCTCAGCACCAACCCAGTACCTCAGCAATGACCCAAAACCTCAGGACCGACCCAATACCTCAGCACCGACCCAGTACCTCAGCATCGACCCAGTACCTCAGCACCGACCCAGTACCTCAGCAATGACCCAGTACCTCAGCAATGACCCAGTACCTCAGCACCGACCCAGTACCTCAGCAATGACCCAGTACCTCAGCACCGACCCAGTACCTCAGCACCGACCCAGTACCTCAGCACCGACCCAGTACCTCAGCAATGACCCAGTACCTCAGCACCGACCCAGTACCTCAGCAATGACCCAGTACCTCAGCACCGACCCAGTACCTCAGCACCGACCCAGTACCTCAGCACCGACCCAGTACCTCAGCACCGACCCAGTACCTCAGCAATGACCCAGTACCTCAGCAATGACCCAGTACCTCAGCACCGACCCAGTACCTCAGCACCGACCCAGTACCTCAGCACCGACCCAGTACCTCAGCACCGACCCAGTACCTCAGCACCGACCCAGTACCTCAGCAATGACCCAGTACCTCAGCAATGACCCAGTACCTCAGCAACGACCCAGTACCTCAGCACCGACCCAGTACCTCAGCAATGACCCAGTACCTCAGCAATGACCCAGTACCTCAGCAATGACCCAGTACCTCAGCACCGACCCAGTACCTCAACAATGACCCAGTACCTCAGCAATGACCCAGTACCTCAGCACCGACCCAGTACCTCAGCACCGACCCAGTACCTCAGCAATTACCCAGTACCTCAGCAATGACCCAGTACCTCAGCACCGACCCAGTACCTCAGCACCGACCCAGTACCTCAGCAATGACCCAGTACCTCAGCACCGACCCAGTACCTCAGCACCGACCCAGTACCTCAGCACCGACCCAGTACCTCAGCACCGACCCAGTACCTCAGCAATGACCCAGTACCTCAGCAATGACCCAGTACCTCAGCACCGACCCAGTACCTCAGCAATGACCCAGTACCTCAGCACCGACCCAGTACCTCAGCACCGACCCAGTACCTCAGCACCGACCCAGTACCTCAGCAATGACCCAGTACCTCAGCACCGACCCAGTACCTCAGCAATGACCCAGTACCTCAGCACCGACCCAGTACCTCAGCACCGACCCAGTACCTCAGCAATGACCCAGTACCTCAGCACCGACCCAGTACCTCAGCACCGACCCAGTACCTCAGCAATGACCCAGTACCTCAGCACCGACCCAGTACCTCAGCAATGACCCAGTACCTCAGCAATGACCCAGTACCTCAGCACCGACCCAGTACCTCAGCACCGACCCAGTACCTCAGCACCGACCCAGTACCTCAGCACCGACCCAGTACCTCAGCAATGACCCAGTACCTCAGCACCGACCCAGTACCTCAGCAATGACCCAGTACCTCAGCAATGACCCAGTACCTCAGCAATGTCCCAGTACGTCAGCACCGACCCAGTACCTCAGCAATGACCCAGTACCTCAGCACCGACCCAGTACCTCAGCACCGACCCAGTACCTCAGCAATGACCCAGTACCTCAGCACCGACCCAGTACCTCAGCACCGACCCAGTACCTCAGCAATGACCCAGTACCTCAGCAATGACCCAGTACCTCAGCAATGACCCAGTACCTCAGCACCGACCCAGTACCTCAGCACCGACCCAGTACCTCAGCAATGACCCAGTACCTCAGCACCGACCCAGTACCTCAGCAATGACCCAGTACCTCAGCAATGACCCAGTACCTCAGCAATGACCCAGTACCTCAGCAATGACCCAGTACCTCAGCACCGACCCAGTACCTCAGCACCGACCCAGTACCTCAGCAATGACCCAGTACCTCAGCAATGACCCAGTACCTCAGCAATGACCCAGTACCTCAGCACCGACCCAATACCTCAGCACCGACCCAGTACCTCAGCACCGACCCAGTACCTCAGCACCGACCCAGTACCTCAGCAATGACCCAGTACCTCAGCACCGACCCAGTACCTCAGCAATGACCCAGTACCTCAGCACCGACCCAGTACCTCAGCACCGACCCAGTACCTCAGCACCGACCCAGTACCTCAGCAATGACCCAGTACCTCAGCACCGACCCAGTACCTCAGCAATGACCCAGTACCTCAGCACCGACCCAGTACCTCAGCACCGACCCAGTACCTCAGCAATGACCCAGTACCTCAGCACCGACCCAGTACCTCAGCACCGACCCAGTACCTCAGCAATGACCCAGTACCTCAGCACCGACCCAGTACCTCAGCAATGACCCAGTACCTCAGCAATGACCCAGTACCTCAGCACCGACCCAGTACCTCAGCACCGACCCAGTACCTCAGCACCGACCCAGTACCTCAGCAATGACCCAGTACCTCAGCAATGACCCAGTACCTCAGCACCGACCCAGTACCTCAGCAATGACCCAGTACCTCAGCAATGACCCAGTACCTCAGCAATGACCCAGTACGTCAGCACCAGCCCAGTACCTCAGCAATGACCCAGTACCTCAGCACCGACGCAGTACATCAGCACCGACACAGTACCTCAGTAATGACCCAGTACCTCAGCACCGACCCAGTACCTCAGCAATAACCGAGTACCTCAGCAATGACCCAGTACCTCAGCAATGACCCAGTACCTCAGCACCGACCCAGTACCTCAGCAATGACCCAGTACCTCAGCAATGACCCAGTACCTCAGCAATGACCCAGTACCTCAGCACCGACCCAGTACCTCAGCAATGACCCAGTACCTCAGCAATGACCCAGTACCTCAGCACCGACCCAGTACCTCAGCACCGACCCAGTACCTCAGCAATGACCCAGTACCTCAGCACCGACCCAGTACCTCAGCAATGACCCAGTACCTCAGCAATGACCCAGTACCTCAGCAATGACCCAGTACCTCAGCACCGACCCAGTACCTCAGCACCGACCCAGTACCTCAGCACCGACCCAGTACCTCAGCACCGACCCAGTACCTCAGCAATGACCCAGTACCTCAGCACCGACCCAGTACCTCAGCAATGACCCAGTACCTCAGCACCGACCCAGTACCTCAGCACCGACCCAGTACCTCAGCAATGACCCAGTACCTCAGCAATGACCCAGTACCTCAGCACCGACCCAGTACCTCAGCAATGACCCAGTACCTCAGCACCGACCCAGTACCTCAGCACCGACACAGTACCTCAGCAATGACCCAGTACCTCAGCACCGACCCAGTACCTCAGCAATGACCCAGTACCTCAGCACCGACCCAGTACCTCAGCACCGACCCAGTACCTCAGCACTGACCCAGTACCTCAGCAATGACCCAGTACCTCAGCACCGAACCAGTACCTCAGCACCGACCCAGTACCTCAGCACCGACCCAGTACCTCAGCAATGACCCAGTACCTCAGCACCGACCCAGTACCTCAGCACCGACCCAGTACCTCAGCACCGACCCAGTACCTCAGCACCGACCCAGTACCTCAGCACCGACCCAGTACCTCAGCAATGACCCAGTACCTCAGCACCGACCCAGTACCTCAGCACCGACCCAGTACCTCAGCAATGACCCAGTACCTCAGCAATGACCCAGTACCTCAGCAATGACCCAGTACCTCAGCACCGACCCAGTACCTCAGCAATGACCCAGTACCTCAGCACCGACCCAGTACCTCAGCAATGACCCAGTACCTCAGCAATGACCCAGTACCTCAGCAATGACCCAGTACCTCAGCACCGACCCAGTACCTCAGCAATGACCCAGTACCTCAGCAATGACCCAGTACCTCAGCACCGACCCAGTACCTCAGCAATGACCCAGTACCTCAGCAATGACCCAGTACCTCAGCACCGACCCAGTACCTCAGCACCGACCCAGTACCTCAGCACCGACCCAGTACCTCAGCAATGACCCAGTACCTCAGCACCGACCCAGTACCTCAGCACCGACCCAGTACCTCAGCACCGACCCAGTACCTCAGCACCGACCCAGTACCTCAGCAATGACCCAGTACCTCAGCACCGACCCAGTACCTCAGCAATGACCCAGTACCTCAGCAATGACCCAGTACCTCAGCAATGACCCAGTACCTCAGCAATGACCCAGTACCTCAGCACCGACCCAGTACCTCAGCAATGACCCAGTACCTCAGCACCGACCCAGTACCTCAGCACCGACCCAGTACCTCAGCAATGACCCAGTACCTCAGCACCGACCCAGTACCTCAGCACCGACCCAGTACCTCAGCAATGACCCAGTACCTCAGCAATGACCCAGTACCTCAGCAATGACCCAGTACCTCAGCAATGACCCAGTACCTCAGCAATGACCCAGTACCTCAGCAATGACCCAGTACCTCAGCACCGACCCAGTACCTCAGCACCGACCCAGTACCTCAGCACCGACCCAGTACCTCAGCAATGACCCAGTACCTCAGCAATGACCCAGTACCTCAGCAATGACCCAGTACCTCAGCACCGACCCAGTACCTCAGCAATGACCCAGTACCTCAGCACCGACCCAGTACCTCAGCAATGACCCAGTACCTCAGCACCGACCCAGTACCTCAGCACCGACCCAGTACCTCAGCAATGACCCAGTACCTCAGCACCGACCCAGTACCTCAGCAATGACCCAGTACCTCAGCACCGACCCAGTACCTCAGCAATGACCCAGTACCTCAGCACCGACCCAGTACCTCAGCACCGACCCAGTACCTCAGCAATGACCCAGTACCTCAGCAATGACCCAGTACCTCAGCACCGACCCAGTACCTCAGCAATGACCCAGTACCTCAGCACCGACCCAGTACCTCAGCACCGACCCAGTACCTCAGCAATGACCCAGTACCTCAGCAATGACCCAGTACCTCAGCACCGACCCAGTACCTCAGCAATGACCCAGTACCTCAGCACCGACCCAGTACCTCAGCACTGACCCAGTACCTCAGCAATGACCCAGTACCTCAGCACCGATCCAGTACCTCAGCACCGACCCAGTACCTCAGCACCGACCCAGTACCTCAGCACCGAACCAGTACCTCAGCAATGACCCAGTACCTCAGCACCGACCCAGTACCTCAGCAATGACCCAGTACCTCAGCAATGACCCAGTACCTCAGCACCGACCCAGTACCTCAGCACCGACCCAGTACCTCAGCACCGACCCAGTACCTCAGCAATGACCCAGTACCTCAGCACCGACCCAGTACCTCAGCACCGACCCAGTACCTCAGCAATGACCCAGTACCTCAGCACCGACCCAGTACCTCAGCACCGACCCAGTACCTCAGCAATGACCCAGTACCTCAGCAATGACCCAGTACCTCAGCAATGACCCAGTACCTCAGCAATGACCCAGTACCTCAGCAATGACCCAGTACCTCAGCACCGACCCAGTACCTCAGCAATGACCCAGTACCTCAGCACCGACCCAGTACCTCAGCACCGACCCAGTACCTCAGCACCGACCCAGTACCTCAGCACCGACCCAGTACCTCAGCAATGACCCAGTACCTCAGCAATGACCCAGTACCTCAGCACCGACCCAGTACCTCAGCAATGACCCAGTACCTCAGCAATGACCCAGTACCTCAGCACCGACCCAGTACCTCAGCACCGACCCAGTACCTCAGCAATGACCCAGTACCTCAGCACCGACCCAGTACCTCAGCAATGACCCAGTACCTCAGCAATGACCCAGTACCTCAGCATCGACCCAGTACCTCAGCAATGACCCAGTACCTCAGCACCGCACCCTCAGCACCTCAGCCTCCCCCAGTACCTCAGCACCGACCCAGTACCTCAGCAATGACCCAGTACCTCAGCAATGACCCAGTACCTCAGCACCGACCCAGTACCTCAGCACCGACCCAGTACCTCAGCAATGACCCAGTACATCAGCAATGACCCAGTACCTCAGCACCGATCCAGTACCTCAGCAATGACCCAGTACCTCAGCAATGACCCAGTACCTCAGCACCGACCCAGTACCTCAGCAATGACCCAGTACCTCAGCACCGACCCAGTACCTCAGCACCGACCCAGTACCTCAGCACCGACCCAGTACCTCAGCAATGACCCAGTACCTCAGCAATGACCCAGTACCTCAGCACCGACCCAGTACCTCAGCAATGACCCAGTACCTCAGCAATGACCCAGTACCTCAGCACCGACCCAGTACCTCAGCACCGACCCAGTACCTCAGCACCGACCCAGTACCTCAGCAATGACCCAGTACCTCAGCAATGACCCAGTACCTCAGCACCGACCCAGTACCTCAGCAATGACCCAGTACCTCAGCACCGACCCAGTACCTCAGCACCGACCCAGTACCTCAGCAATGACCCAGTACCTCAGCAATGACCCAGTACCTCAGCACCGACCCAGTACCTCAGCACCGACCCAGTACCTCAGCAATGACCCAAAACCTCAGGACCGACCCAATACCTCAGCACCGACCCAGTACCTCAGCATCGACCCAGTACCTTAGCACCGACCCAGTACCTCAGCAATGACCCAGTACCTCAGCAATGACCCAGTACCTCAGCACCGACCCAGTACCTCAGCAATGACCCAGTACCTCAGCACCGACCCAGTACCTCAGCAATGACCCAGTACCTCAGCAATGACCCAGTACCTCAGCACCGACCCAGTACCTCAGCACCGACCCAGTACCTCAGCAATGACCCAGTACCTCAGCAATGACCCAGTACCTCAGCACCGACCCAGTACCTCAGCAATGACCCAGTACCTCAGCACCGACCCAGTACCTCAGCAATGACCCAGTACCTCAGCAATGACCCAGTACCTCAGCACCGACCCAGTACCTCAGCACCGACCCAGTACCTCAGCAATGACCCAGTACCTCAGCAATGACCCAGTACCTCAGCACCGACCCAGTACCTCAGCACCGACCCAGTACCTCAGCAATGACCCAGTACCTCAGCACCGACCCAGTACCTCAGCAATGACCCAGTACCTCAGCAATGACCCAGTACCTCAGCAAAGACCCAGTACCTCAGCAATGACCCAGTACCTCAGCAATGACCCAGTACCTCAGCACCGACCCAGTACCTCAGCACCGACCCAGTACCTCAGCAATGACCCAGTACCTCAGCACCGACCCAGTACCTCAGCACCGACCCAGTACCTCAGCACCGACCCAGTACCTCAGCACCGACCCAGTACCTCAGCAATGACCCAGTACCTCAGCACCGACCCAGTACCTCAGCACCGACCCAGTACCTCAGCAATGACCCAGTACCTCAGCACCGACCCAGTACCTCAGCACCGACCCAGTACCTCAGCAATGACCCAGTACCTCAGCAATGACCCAGTACCTCAGCACCGACCCAGTACCTCAGCAATGACCCAGTACCTCAGCACCGACCCAGTACCTCAGCACCGACCCAGTACCTCAGCACCGACCCAGTACCTCAGCAATGACCCAGTACCTCAGCAATGACCCAGTACCTCAGCACCGACCCAGTACCTCAGCACCGACCCAGTACCTCAGCAATGACCCAGTACCTCAGCAATGACCCAGTACCTCAGCACCGACCCAGTACCTCAGCACCGACCCAGTACCTCAGCAATGACCCAGTACCTCAGCAATGACCCAGTACCTCAGCACCGACCCAGTACCTCAGCACCGACCCAGTACCTCAGCAATGACCCAGTACCTCAGCAATGACCCAGTACCTCAGCAATGACCCAGTACCTCAGCACCGACCCAGTACCTCAGCAATGACCCAGTACCTCAGCAATGACCCAGTACCTCAGCAAGGACCCAGTACCTCAGCACCGACCCAGTACCTCAGCAATGACCCAGTACCTCAGCAATGACCCAGTACCTCAGCACCGACCCAGTACCTCAGCACCGACCCAGTACCTCAGCAATGACCCAGTACCTCAGCACCGACCCAGTACCTCAGCAATGACCCAGTACCTCAGCACCGACCCAGTACCTCAGCACCGACCCAGTACCTCAGCAATGACCCAGTACCTCAGCAATGACCCAGTACCTCAGCACCGACCCAGTACCTCAGCAATGACCCAGTACCTCAGCACCGACCCAGTACCTCAGCACCGACCCAGTACCTCAGCACCGACCCAGTACCTCAGCAATGACCCAGTACCTCAGCACCGACCCAGTACCTCAGCAATGACCCAGTACCTCAACACCGACCCAGTACCTCAGCACCGACCCAGTACCTCAGCACTGACCCAGTACCTCAGCAATGACCCAGTACCTCAGCACCGACCCAGTACCTCAGCACCGACCCAGTACCTCAGCACCGACCCAGTACCTCAGCAATGACCCAGTACCTCAGCAATGACCCAGTACCTCAGCACCGACCCAGTACCTCAGCACCGACCCAGTACCTCAGCAATGACCCAGTACCTCAGCACCGACCCAGTACCTCAGCAATGACCCAGTACCTCAGCACCGACCCAGTACCTCAGCAATGACCCAGTACCTCAGCAATGACCCAGTACCTCAGCACCGACCCAGTACCTCAGCAATGACCCAGTACCTCAGCACCGACCCAGTACCTCAGCACCGACCCAGTACCTCAGCAATGACCCAGTACCTCAGCAATGACCCAGTACCTCAGCACAGTCCCAGTACCTCAGCAATGACCCAGTACCTCAGCACCGACCCAGTACCTCAGCAATGACCCAGTACCTCAGCACCGACCCAGTACCTCAGCACCGACCCAGTACCTCAGCTATGACCCAGTACCTCAGCACCGACCCAGTACCTCAGCAATGACCCAGTACCTCAGCACCGACCCAGTACCTCAGCAATGACCCAGTACCTCAGCACCGACCCAGTACCTCAGCACCGACCCAGTACCTCAGCAATGACCCAGTACCTCAGCAATGACCCAGTACCTCAGCAATGACCCAGTACCTCAGCAATGACCCAGTACCTCTGCACCGACCCAGTACCTCAGCACCGACCCAGTACCTCAGCAATGACCCAGTACCTCAGCAATGACCCAGTACCTCAGCACCGACCCAGTACCTCAGCAATGACCCAGTACCTCAGCACCGACCCAGTACCTCAGCAATGACCCAGTACCTCAGCAATGACCCAGTACCTCAGCACCGACCCAGTACCTCAGCACCGACCCAGTACCTCAGCACCGACCCAGTACCTCAGCACCGACCCAGTACCTCAGCAATGACCCATTAACTCAGCACCGACCCACTACCTAAGCACCGACCCAGTACCTCAGCACCGACCCAGTACCTCAGCAATGACCCAGTACCTCAGCACCGACCCAGTACCTCAGCAATGACCCAGTACCTCAGCACCGACCCAGTACCTCAGCAATGACCCAGTACCTCAGCACCGACCCAGTACCTCAGCACCGACCCAGTACCTCAGCAATGACCCAGTACCTCAGCAATGACCCAGTACCTCAGCAATGACCCAGTACCTCAGCAATGACCCAGTACCTCAGCACCGACCCAGTACCTCAGCAATGACCCAGTACCTCAGCAATGACCCAGTACCTCAGCACCGACCCAGTACCTCAGCAATGACCCAGTACCTCAGCAATGACCCAGTACCTCAGCACCGACCCAGTACCTCAGCAATGACCCAGTACCTCAGCACCGACCCAGTACCTCAGCAATGACCCAGTACCTCAGCACCGACCCAGTACCTCAGCACCGACCCAGTACCTCAGCACCGACCCAGTACCTCAGCAATGACCCAGTACCTCAGCAATGACCCAGTACCTCAGCACCGACCCAGTACCTCAGCAATGACCCAGTACCTCAGCAATGACCCAGTACCTCAGCAATGACCCAGTACCTCAGCAATGACCCAGTACCTCAGCACCGACCCAGTACCTCAGCAATGACCCAGTACCTCAGCAATGACCCAGTACCTCAGCACCGACCCAGTACCTCAGCACCGACCCAGTACCTCAGCACCGACCCAGTACCTCAGCAATGACCCAGTACCTCAGCACCGACCCAGTACCTCAGCACCGACCCAGTACCTCAGCAATGACCCAGTACCTCAGCACCGACCCAGTACCTCAGCAATGACCCAGTACCTCAGCAATGAACCAGTACCTCAGCACCGACCCAGTACCTCAGCACCGACCCAGTACCTCAGCAATGACCCAGTACCTCAGCACCGACCCAGTACCTCAGCACCGACCCAGTACCTCAGCAATGACCCAGTACCTCAGCACCGACCCAGTACCTCAGCACCGACCCAGTACCTCAGCAATGACCCAGTACCTCAGCAATGACCCAGTACCTCAGCAATGACCCAGTACCTCAGCACCGACCCAGTACCTCAGCAATGACCCAGTACCTCAGCAATGACCCAGTACCTCAGCACCGACCCAGTACCTCAGCAATGACCCAGTACCTCAGCAATGACCCAGTACCTCAGCACCGACCCAGTACATCAGCAATGACCCAGTACCTCAGCAATGACCCAGTACCTCAGCACCGACCCAGTACCTCAGCAATGACCCAGTACCTCAGCAATGACCCAGTACCTCAGCAATGACCCAGTACCTCAGCACCGACCCAGTACCTCAGCACCGACCCAGTACCTCAGCAATGACCCAGTACCTCAGCACCGACCCAGTACCTCAGCACCGACCCAGTACCTCAGCAATGACCCAGTACCTCAGCAATGACCCAGTACCTCAGCAATGACCCAGTACCTCAGCAATGACCCAGTACCTCAGCACCGACCCAGTACCTCAGCACCGACCCAGTACCTCAGCACCGACCCAGTACCTCAGCAATGACCCAGTACCTCAGCACCGACCCAGTACCTCAGCAATGACCCAGTACCTCAGCACCGACCCAGTACCTCAGCACCGACCCAGTACCTCAGCAATGACCCAGTACCTCAGCAATGACCCAGTACCTCAGCACCGACCCAGTACCTCAGCACCGACCCAGTACCTCAGCACCGACCCAGTACCTCAGCAATGACCCAGTACCTCAGCAATGACCCAGTACCTCAGCACCGACCCAGTACCTCAGCAACGACCCAGTACCTCAGCACCGACCCAGTACCTCAGCAATGACCCAGTACCTCAGCAATGACCCAGTACCTCAGCACAGAAACAGTACCTCAGCAATGACGCAGTACCTCAGCAATGACCCAGTACCTCAGCAATGACCCAGTACCTCAGCACCGACCCAGTACCTCAGCAATGACCCAGTACCTCAGCACCGACCCAGTACCTCAGCACCGACCCAGTACCTCAGCAATGACCCAGTACCTCAGCACCGACCCAGTACCTCAGCACCGACCCAGTACCTCAGCAATGACCCAGTACCTCAGCACCGACCCAGTACCTCAGCAATGACCCAGTACCTCAGCAATGACCCAGTACCTCAGCACCGACCCAGTACCTCAGCAATGACCCAGTACCTCAGCACCGACCCAGTACCTCAGCACCGACCCAGTACCTCAGCACCGACCCAGTACCTCAGCACCGACCCAGTACCTCAGCAATGACCCAGTACCTCAGCAATGACCCAGTACCTCAGCACCGACCCAGTACCTCAGCAATGACCCAGTACCTCAGCAATGACCCAGTACCTCAGCAATGACCCAGTACCTCAGCACCGACCCAGTACCTCAGCACCGACCCAGTACCTCAGCACCGACCCAGTACCTCAGCACCGACCCAGTACCTCAGCAATGACCCAGTACCTCAGCACCGACCCAGTACCTCAGCAATGACCCAGTACCTCAGCACCGACCCAGTACCTCAGCACCGACCCAGTACCTCAGCACCGACCCAGTACCTCAGCAATGACCCAGTACCTCAGCACCGACCCAGTACCTCAGCAATGACCCAGTACCTCAGCACCGACCCAGTACCTCAGCAATGACCCAGTACCTCAGCAATGACCCAGTACCTCAGCAATGACCCAGTACCTCAGCACCGACCCAGTACCTCAGCACCGACCCAGTACCTCAGCACCGACCCAGTACCTCAGCAATGACCCAGTACCTCAGCAATGACCCAGTACCTCAGCACCGACCCAGTACCTCAGCACCGACCCAGTACCTCAGCACCGACCCAGTACCTCAGCACCGACCCAGTACCTCAGCAATGACCCAGTACCTCAGCACCGACCCAGTACCTCAGCAATGACCCAGTACCTCAGCAATGACCCAGTACCTCAGCAATGACCCAGTACCTCAGCACCGACCCAGTACCTCAGCTATGACCCAGTACCTCAGCACCGACCCAGTACCTCAGCACCGACCCAGTACCTCAGCAATGACCCAGTACCTCAGCACCGACCCAGTACCTCAGCAATGACCCAGTACCTCAGCAATGACCCAGTACCTCAGCAATGACCCAGTACCTCAGCACCGACCCAGTACCTCAGCACCGACCCAGTACCTCAGCACCGACCCAGTACCTCAGCAATGACCCAGTACCTCAGCACCGACCCAGTACCTCAGCAATGACCCAGTACCTCAGCAATGACCCAGTACCTCAGCAATGACCCAGTACCTCAGCAATGACCCAGTACCTCAGCAATGACCCAGTACCTCAGCACCGACCCAGTACCTCAGCAATGACCCAGTACCTCAGCACCGACCCAGTACCTCAGCAATGACCCAGTACCTCAGCAATGACCCAGTACCTCAGCACCGACCCAGTACCTCAGCACCGACCCAGTACCTCAGCAATGACCCAGTACCTCAGCAATGACCCAGTACCTCAGCAATGACCCAGTACCTCAGCAATGACCCAGTACCTCAGCACCGACCCAGTACCTCAGCACCGACCCAGTACCTCAGCAATGACCCAGTACCTCAGCAATGACCCAGTACCTCAGCACCGACCCAGTACCTCAGCAATGACCCAGTACCTCAGCACCGACCCAGTACCTCAGCACCGACCCAGTACCTCAGCAATGACCCAGTACCTCAGCAATGACCCAGTACCTCAGCACCGACCCAGTACCTCAGCACCGACCCAGTACCTCAGCACCGACCCAGTACCTCAGCAATGACCCAGTACCTCAGCAATGACCCAGTACCTCAGCACCGACCCAGTACCTCAGCACCGACCCAGTACCTCAGCACCGACCCAGTACCTCAGCACCGACCCAGTACCTCAGCAATGACCCAGTACCTCAGCACCGACCCAGTACCTCAGCAATGACCCAGTACCTCAGCAATGACCCAGTACCTCAGCAATGACCCAGTACCTCAGCACCGACCCAGTACCTCAGCAATGACCCAGTACCTCAGCACCGACCCAGTACCTCAGCACCGACCCAGTACCTCAGCAATGACCCAGTACCTCAGCACCGACCCAGTACCTCAGCAATGACCCAGTACCTCAGCAATGACCCAGTACCTCAGCACCGACCCAGTACCTCAGCAATGACCCAGTACCTCAGCAATGACCCAGTACCTCAGCACCGATCCAGTACCTCAGCACCGACCCAGTACCTCAGCTATGACCCAGTACCTCAGCAATGACCCAGTACCTCAGCAATTACCCAGTACCTCAGCACCGACCCAGTACCTCAGCAATGACCCAGTACCTCAGCAATGACCCAGTACCTCAGCACCGACCCAGTACCTCAGCACCGACCCAGTACCTCAGCAATGACCCAGTACCTCAGCACCGACCCAGTACCTCAGCACCGACCCAGTACCTCAGCACCGACCCAGTACCTCAGCAATGACCCAGTACCTCAGCACCGACCCAGTACCTCAGCACCGACCCAGTACCTCAGCACCGACCCAGTACCTCAGCACCGACCCAGTACCTCAGCAATGACCCAGTACCTCAGCACCGACCCAGTACCTCAGCAATGACCCAGTACCTCAGCAATGACCCAGTACCTCAGCAATGACCCAGTACCTCAGCACCGACCCAGTACCTCAGCAATGACCCAGTACCTCAGCACCGACCCAGTACCTCAGCAATGACCCAGTACCTCAGCAATGACCCAGTACCTCAGCACCGACCCAGTACCTCAGCACCGACCCAGTACCTCAGCAATGACCCAGTACCTCAGCAATGACCCAGTACCTCAGCAATGACCCAGTACCTCAGCACCGACCCAGTACCTCAGCAATGACCCAGTACCTCAGCAATGACCCAGTACCTCAGCACCGACTCAGTACCTCAGCAATGACCCAGTACCTCAGCAATGACCCAGTACCTCAGCAATGACCCAGTACCTCAGCAATGACCCAGTACCTCAGCAATGACCCAGTACCTCAGCACCGACTCAGTACCTCAGCAATGACCCAGTACATCAGCACCGACCCAGTACCTCAGCAATGACCCAGTACCTCAGCACCGACCCAGTACCTCAGCACCGACCCAGTACCTCAGCACCGACCCAGTACCTCAGCACCGACCCAGTACCTCAGCAATGACCCAGTACCTCAGCACCGACCCAGTACCTCAGCAATGACCCAGTACCTCAGCACCGACCCAGTACCTCAGCACCGACCCAGTACCTCAGCAATGACCCAGTACCTCAGCAATGACCCAGTACCTCAGCACCGACCCAGTACCTCAGCAATGACCCAGTACCTCAGCACCGACCCAGTACCTCAGCACCGACCCAGTACCTCAGCAATGACCCAGTACCTCAGCAATGACCCAGTACCTCAGCACCGACCCAGTACCTCAGCAATGACCCAGTACCTCAGCACCGACCCAGTACCTCAGCAATGACCCAGTACCTCAGCAATGACCCAGTACCTCAGCACCGACCCAGTACCTCAGCACCGACCCAGTACCTCAGCACCGACCCAGTACCTCAGCACCGACCCAGTACCTCAGCAATGACCCAGTACCTCAGCACCGACCCAGTACCTCAGCAATGACCCAGTACCTCAGCAATGACCCAGTACCTCAGCAATGACCCAGTACCTCAGCACCGACCCAGTACCTCAGCAATGACCCAGTACCTCAGCACCGACCCAGTACCTCAGCACCGACCCAGTACCTCAGCAATGACCCAGCACCTCAGCACCGACCCAGTACCTCAGCACCAACCCAGTACCTCAGCAATGACCCAGTACCTCAGCAATGACCCAGTACCTCAGCACCGACCCAGTACCTCAGCAATGACCCAGTACCTCAGCAATGACCCAGTACCTCAGCACCGACCCAGTACCTCAGCAATGACCCAGTACCTCAGCAATGACCCAGTACCTCAGCACCGACCCAGTACCTCAGCACCGACCCAGTACCTCAGCACCGACCCAGTACCTCAGCAATGACCCAGTACCTCAGCACCGACCCAGTACCTCAGCACCGACCCAGTACCTCAGCAATGACCCAGTACCTCAGCAATGACCCAGTACCTCAGCAATGACCCAGTACCTCAGCACCGACCCAGTACCTCAGCAATGACCCAGTACCTCAGCAATGACCCAGTACCTCAGCACCGACTCAGTACATCAGCAATGACCCAATACCTCAGCAATGACCCAGTACCTCAGCACCGACCCAGTCCCTAAGCACCGACCCTGTACCTCAGCACCGACCCAGTACCTCAGCAATGACCCTGTACCTCAGCACCGACCCAGTACCTCAGCACCGACCCAGTACCTCAGCAATGACCCAGTACCTCAGCAATGACCCAGTACCTCAGCACCGACCCAGTACCTCAGCAATGACCCAGTACCTCAGCACCGACCCAGTACCTCAGCAATGACCCAGTACCTCAGCAATGACCCAGTACCTCAGCACCGACCCAGTACCTCAGCACCGACCCAGTACCTCAGCAATGACCCAGTACCTCAGCAATGACCCAGTACCTCAGCACCGACCCAGTACCTCAGCAATGACCCAGTACCTCAGCAATGACCCAGTACCTCAGCACCGACTCAGTACCTCAGCAATGACCCAGTACATCAGCACCGACCCAGTACCTCAGCAATGACCCAGTACCTCAGCACCGACCCAGTACCTCAGCAATGACCCAGTACCTCAGCAATGACCCAGTACCTCAGCAATGACCCAGTACCTCAGCACCGACCCAGTACCTCAGCAATGACCCAGTACCTCAGCAATGACCCAGTACCTCAGCACCGACCCAGTACCTCAGCACCGACCCTGTACCTCAGCAATGACCCAGTACCTCAGCAATGACCCAGTACCTCAGCACCGACCCAGTACCTCAGCAATGACCCAGTACCTCAGCACCGACCCAGTACCTCAGCACCGACACAGTACCTCAGCAATGACCCAGTACCTCAGCAATGACCCAGTACCTCAGCACCGACCCAGTACCTCAGCAATGACCCAGTACCTCAGCACCGACCCAGTACCTCAGCACCGACCCAGTACCTCAGCACCGACCCAGTACCTCAGCAATGACCCAGTACCTCAGCACCGACCCAGTACCTCAGCAATGACCCAGTACCTCAGCAATGACCCAGTACCTCAGCAATGACCCAGTACCTCAGCAATGACCCAGTACCTCAGCACCGACCCAGTACCTCAGCAATGACCCAGTACCTCAGCAATGACCCAGTACCTCAGCACCGACCCAGTACCTCAGCACCGACCCAGTACCTCAGCAATGACCCAGTACCTCAGCAATGACCCAGTACCTCAGCACCGACACAGTACCTCAGCAATGACCCAGTACCTCAGCAATGACCCAGTACCTCAGCAATGACCCAGTACCTCAGCAATGACCCAGTACCTCAGCACCCAGTACCTCAGCACCCAGTACCTCAGCACCGACCCAGTACCTCAGCAATGACCCAGTACCTCAGCAATGACCCAGTACCTCAGCACCGACCCAGTACCTCAGCACCGACCCAGTACCTCAGCAATGACCCAGTACCTCAGCACCGACCCAGTACCTCAGCAATGACCCAGTACCTCAGCAATGACCCAGTACCTCAGCACCGACCCAGTACCTCAGCACCGACACAGTACCTCAGCAATGACCCAGTACCTCAGCACCGAACCAGTACCTGAGCACCGACCCAGTACCTCAGCATTGACCCAGTACCTCAGCACCGACCCAGTACCTCAGCACCGACCCAGTACCTCAGCACCGACCCAGTACCTCAGCACCGACCCAGTACATCAGCAATGACCCAGTACCTCAGCAATGACCCAGTCCTCAGCACCGACCCAGTACCTCAGCAATGACCCACTACCTCAGCACCGACCCAGTACCTCAGCGCCGACCCAATACCTCAGCACCGACCCAGTACCTCAGCAATGACCCAGTACCTCAGCACCGACCCAGTACCTCAGCAATGACCCAGTACCTCAGCACCGACCCAGTACCTCAGCACCGACCCAGTACCTCAGCAATGACCCAGTACCTCAGCACCGACCCAGTACCTCAGCAATGACCCAGTACCTCAGCAATGACCCAGTACCTCAGCACCGACCCAGTACCTCAGCACCGACCCAGTACCTCAGCAATGACCCAGTACCTCAGCAAAGACCCAGTACCTCAGCAATGACCCAGTACCTCAGCACCGACCCAGTACCTCAGCAATGACCCAGTACCTCAGCAATGACCCAGTACCTCAGCACCGACCCAGTACCTCAGCACCGACCCAGTACCTCAGCAATGACCCAGTACCTCAGCAATGACCCAGTACCTCAGCACCGACCCAGTACCTCAGCACCGACCCAGTACCTCAGCAATGACCCAGTACCTCAGCACCGACCCAGTACCTCAGCACCGACCCAGTACCTCAGCACCGACCCAGTACCTCAGCACCGACCCAGTACCTCAGCAATGACCCAGTACCTCAGCAATGACCCAGTACCTCAGCACCGACCCAGTACCTCAGCAATGACCCAGTACCTCAGCACCGACCCAGTACCTCAGCACCGACCCAGTACCTCAGCACCGACCCAGTACCTCAGCAATGACCCAGTACCTCAGCACCGACCCAGTACCTCAGCAATGACCCAGTACCTCAGCACCGACCCAGTACCTCAGCACCGACCCAGTACCTCAGCAATGACCCAGTACCTCAGCAATGACCCAGTACCTCAGCACAGACCCAGTACCTCAGCACCGACCCAGTAACTCAGCACCGACCCAGTAACTCAGCAATGACCCAGTACCTAAGCAATGACCCAGTACCTCAGCACCGACCCAGTACCTCAGCACCGACCCAGTACCTCAGCACCGACCCAGTACCTCAGCAATGACCCAGTACCTCAGCAATGACCCAGTACCTCAGCAAAGACCCAGTACCTCAGCAATGACCCAGTACCTCAGCAATGACCCAAAACCTCAGGACCGACCCAATACCTCAGCACCGACCCAGTACCTCAGCATCGACCCAGTACCTTAGCACCGACCCAGTACCTCAGCAATGACCCAGTACCTCAGCAATGACCCAGTACCTCAGCACCGAAACAGTACCTCAGCAATGACCCAGTACCTCAGCAATGACCCAGTACCTCAGCAATGACCCAGTACCTCAGCACAGACCCAGTACCTCAGCACCGACCCAGTACCTCAGCAATGACCCAGTACCTCAGCACCGACCCAGTACCTCAGCAATGACCCAGTACCTCAGCACCGACCCAGTACCTCAGCAATGACCCAGTACCTCAGCACCGACCCAGTACCTCAGCACCGACCCAGTACCTCAGCACCGACCCAGTACCTCAGCAATGACCCAGTACCTCAGCACCGACCCAGTACCTCAGCAATGACCCAGTACCTCAGCACCGACCCAGTACCTCAGCACCGACCCAGTACCTCAGCAATGACCCAGTACCTCAGCAATGACCCAGTACCTCAGCACCGACCCAGTACCTCAGCAATGACCCAGTACCTCAGCACCGACCCAGTACCTCAGCAATGACCCAGTACCTCAGCAATGACCCAGTACCTCAGCACCGACCCAGTACCTCAGCACCGACCCAGTACCTCAGCACCGACCCAATACCTCAGCACCGACCCAGTACCTCAGCAATGACCCAGTACCTCAGCACCGACCCAGTACCTCAGCAATGACCCAGTACCTCAGCAATGACCCAGTACCTCAGCAATGACCCAGTACCTCAGCACCGACCCAGTACCTCAGCAATGACCCAGTACCTCAGCACCGACCCAGTACCTCAGCACCGACCCAGTACCTCAGCAATGACCCAGTACCTCAGCACCGACCCAGTACCTCAGCACCGACCCAGTACCTCAGCTATGACCCAGCACCTCAGCACCGACTCAGTACCTCAGCACCGACCCAGTACCTCAGCAATGACCCAGTACCTCAGCAATGACCCAGTACCTCAGCACCGACCCAGTACCTCAGCAATGACCCAGTACCTCAGCAATGACCCAGTACCTCAGCACCGACCCAGTACCTCAGCACCGACCCAGTACCTCAGCACCGACCCAGTACCTCAGCAATGACCCAGTACCTCAGCACCGACCCAGTACCTCAGCACCGACCCAGTACCTCAGCAATGACCCAGTACCTCAGCACCGACCCAGTACCTCAGCAATGACCCAGTACCTCAGCAATGACCCAGTACCTCAGCAATGACCCAGTACCTCAGCACCGACCCAGTACCTCAGCAATGACCCAGTACCTCAGCACCGACCCAGTACCTCAGCAATGACCCAGTACCTCAGCAATGACCCAGTACCTCAGCAATGACCCAGTACCTCAGCACCGACCCAGTACCTCAGCAATGACCCAGTACCTCAGCAATGACCCAGTACCTCAGCAATGACCCAGTACCTCAGCAATGACCCAGTACCTCAGCAATGACCCAGTACCTCAGCAATGACCCAGTACCTCAGCACCGACTCAGTACCTCAGCAATGACCCAGTACATCAGCACCGACCCAGTACCTCAGCAATGACCCAGTACCTCAGCAATGACCCAGTACCTCAGCAATGACCCAGTACCTCAGCACCGACCCAGTACCTCAGCAATGACCCAGTACCTCAGCACCGACCCAGTACCTCAGCAATGACCCAGTACCTCAGCACCGACCCAGTACCTCAGCACCGACCCAGTACCTCAGCAATGACCCAGTACCTCAGCACCGACCCAGTACCTCAGCAATGACCCAGTACCTCAGCAATGACCCAGTACCTCAGCAATGACCCAGTACCTCAGCACCGACCCAGTACCTCAGCACCGACCCAGTACCTCAGCACCGACCCAGTACCTCAGCAATGACCCAGTACCTCAGCACCGACCCAGTACCTCAGCAATGACCCAGTACCTCAGCACCGACCCAGTACCTCAGCACCGACCCAGTACCTCAGCAATGACCCAGTACCTCAGCAATGACCCAGTACCTCAGCACCGACCCAGTACCTCAGCAGCCGACCCAGTACCTCAGCACCGACCCAGTACCTCAGCAATGACCCAGTACCTCAGCAATGACCCAGTACCTCAGCACCGACCCAGTACCTCAGCACCGACCCAGTACCTCAGCAATGACCCAGTACCTCAGCACCGACCCAGTACCTCAGCAATGACCCAGTACCTCAGCACCGACCCAGTACCTCAGCAATGACCCAGTACCTCAGCAATGACCCAGTACCTCAGCACCGACCCAGTACCTCAGCACCGACCCAGTACCTCAGCAATGACCCAGTACCTCAGCACCGACCCAGTACCTCAGCACCGACCCAGTACCTCAGCTATGACCCAGTACCTCAGCACCGACCCAGTACCTCAGCACCAACCCAGTACCTCAGCAATGACCCAGTACCTCAGCAATGACCCAGTACCTCAGCACCGACCCAGTACCTCAGCAATGACCCAGTACCTCAGCAATGACCCAGTACCTCAGCACCGACTCAGTACATCAGCAATGACCCAGTACCTCAGCAATGACCCAGTACCTCAGCACCGACCCAGTCCCTAAGCACCGACCCTGTACCTCAGCACCGACCCAGTACCTCAGCAATGACCCAGTACCTCAGCACCGACCCAGTACCTCAGCACCGACCCAGTACCTCAGCAATGACCCAGTACCTCAGCAATGACCCAGTACCTCAGCAATGACCCAGTACCTCAGCACCGACCCAGTATCTCAGCAATAACCCAGTACCTCAGCAAAGACCCAGTACCTCAGCACCGACCCAGTACCTCAGCAATGACCCAGTACCTCAGCACCGACCCAGTACCTCAGCACCGACCCAGTACCTCAGCAATGACCCAGTACCTCAGCACCGACCCAGTACCTCAGCACCGACCCAGTACCTCAGCTATGACCCAGTACCTCAGCACCGACCCAGTACCTCAGCACCGACCCAGTACCTCAGCAATGACCCAGTACCTCAGCACCGACCCAGTACCTCAGCACCGACCCAGTACCTCAGCAATGACCCAGTACCTCAGCACCGACCCAGTACCTCAGCAATGACCAAGTACCTCAGCAATGACCCAGTACCTCAGCACCGACCCAGTACCTCAGCACCGACCCAGTACCTCAGCAATGACCCAGTACCTCAGCAATGACCCAGTACCTCAGCACCGATCCAGTACCTCAGCAATGACCCAGTACCTCAGCACCGACCCAGTACCTCAGCACCGACCCAGTACCTCAGCAATGACCCAGTACCTCAGCACCGACCCAGTACCTCAGCACCGACCCAGTACCTCAGCACCGACCCAGTACCTCAGCAATGACCCAGTACCTCAGCAATGACCCAGTACCTCAGCAATGACCCAGTACCTCAGCAATGACCCAGTACCTCAGCAATGACCCAGTACCTCAGCACCGACCCAGTACCTCAGCACCGACCCAGTACCTCAGCAATGACCCAGTACCTCAGCAATGACCCAGTACCTCAGCACCGACCCAGTACCTCAGCACCGACCCAGTACCTCAGCAATGACCCAGTACCTCAGCAATGACCCAGTACCTCAGCACCGACCCAGTACCTCAGCAATGACCCAGTACCTCAGCAATGACCCAGTACCTCAGCAATGACCCAGTACCTCAGCAATGACCCAGTACCTCAGCACCGACCCAGTACCTCAGCACCGACCCAGTACCTCAGCACCGACCCAGTACCTCAGCAATGACCCAGTACCTCAGCACCGACCCAGTACCTCAGCAATGACCCAGTACCTCAGCAATGACCCAGTACCTCAGGACCGACCCAGTACCTCAGCACCGACCCAGTACCTCAGCATCGACCCAGTACCTAAGCACCGACCCAGTACCTCAGCAATGACCCAGTACCTCAGCACCGACCCAGTACCTCAGCACCGACCCAGTACCTCAGCAATGACCCAGTACCTCAGCAATGACCCAGTACCTCAGCACCGACCCAGTACCTCAGCATGACCCAGTACCTCAGCAATGACCCAGTACCTCAGCAATGACCCAGTACCTCAGCAATGACCCAGTACCTCAGCAATGACCCAGTACCTCAGCACCGACCCAGTACCTCAGCAATGACCCAGTACCTCAGCAATGACCCAGTACCTCAGCACCGACCCAGTACCTCAGCACCGACCCAGTACCTCAGCAATGACCCAGTACCTCAGCACCGACCCAGTACCTCAGCAATGACCCAGTACCTCAGCACCGACCCAGTACCTCAGCACCGACCCAGTACCTCAGCAATGACCCAGTACCTCAGCAATGACCCAGTACCTCAGCAATGACCCAGTACCTCAGCAATGACCCAGTACCTCAGCACCGACCCAGTACCTCAGCACCGACCCAGTACCTCAGCAATGACCCAGTACCTCAGCAATGACCCAGTACCTCAGCACCGAAACAGTACCTCAGCAATGACCCAGTACCTCAGCACAGACCCAGTACCTCAGCACCGACCCAGTACCTCAGCACCGACCCAGTACCTCAGCAATGACCCAGTACCTCAGCAATGACCCAGTACCTCAGCAATGACCCAGTACCTCAGCACCGACCCAGTACCTCAGCAATGACCCAGTACCTCAGCACCGACCCAGTACCTCAGCACCGACCCAGTACCTCAGCACCGACCCAGTACCTCAGCAATGACCCAGTACCTCAGCAATGACCCAGTACCTCAGCACCGACCCAGTACCTCAGCACCGACCCAGTACCTCAGCAATGACCCAGTACCTCAGCAATGACCCAGTACCTCAGCAATGACCCAGTACCTCAGCACCGACCCAGTACCTCAGCAATGACCCAGTACCTCAGCAATGACCCAGTACCTCAGCACCGACCCAGTACCTCAGCACCGACCCAGTACCTCAGCAATGACCCAGTACCTCAGCAATGACCCAGTACCTCAGCACCGACCCAGTACCTCAGCACCGACCCAGTACCTCAGCAATGACCCAGTACCTCAGCACCGACCCATTACCTCAGCACCGACCCAGTACCTCAGCATCGACCCAGTACCTTAGCACCGACCCAGTACCTCAGTAATGACCCAGTACCTCAGCAATGACCCAGTACCTCAGCAATGACCCAGTACCTCAGCAATGACCCAGTACCTCAGCACCGACTCAGTACCTCAGCACCAACCCAGTACCTCAGCACTGACCCAGTACCTCAGCAATGACCCAGTACCTCAGCACCGACCCATTACCTCAGCACAGACCCAGTACCTCAGCACCGACCCAGTACCTCAGCACCGACCCAGTACCTCAGCAATGACCCAGTACCTCAGCAATGACCCAGTACCTCAGCAATGACCCAGTACCTCAGCACCGACCCAGTACCTCAGCACCGACCCAGTACCTCAGCAATGACCCAGTACCTCAGCAATGACCCAGTACCTCAGCACCGACCCAGTACCTCAGCACCGACCCAGTACCTCAGCACCGACCCAGTACCTCAGCACCGACCCAGTACCTCAGTAATGACCCAGTACCTCAGCAATGACCCAGTACCTCAGTAACGACCCTGTACCTCAGCAACCCAGTACCTCAGCATGACCCAGTACCTCAGCAATGACCCAGTACCTCAGCACCGACCCAGTACCTCAGCAATGACCCAGTACCTCAGCACCGACCCAGTACCTCAGCACCGACCCAGTACCTCAGCAATGACCCAGTACCTCAGCAATGACCCAGTACCTCAGCACCGACCCAGTACCTCAGCAATGACCCAGTACCTCAGCAATGACCCAGTACCTCAGCAATGACCCAGTACCTCAGCAATGACCCAGTACCTCAGCAATGACCCAGTACCTCAGCAATGACCCAGTACCTCAGCACCGACCCAGTACCTCAGCAATGACCCAGTACCTCAGCACCGACCCAGTACCTCAGCAATGACCCAGTACCTCAGCAATGACCCAGTACCTCAGCAATGACCCAGTACCTCAGCACCGACCCAGTACCTCAGCAATGACCCAGTACATCAGCACCGACCCAGTACCTCAGCAATGACCCAGTACCTCAGCACCGACCCAGTACATCAGCACCGACCCAGTACCTCAGCAATGACCCAGTACCTCAGCACAGACCCAATACCTCAGCAATGACCCAATACCTCAGCACCGACCCAGTACCTCAGAAATGACCCAGTACCTCAACACCGACCCAGTACCTCAGCACCGACCCAATACCTCAGCACCGACCCAGTACCTCAGCAATGACCCAGTACCTCAGCACCGACCCAGTACCTCAGCAATGACCCAGTACCTCAGCACCGACCCAGTACCTCAGCACCGACCCAGTACCTCAGCAATGACCCAGTACCTCAGCACCGACCCAGTACCTCAGCACCGACCCAGTACCTCAGCAATGACCCAGTACCTCAGCAATGACACAAAACCTCAGGACCGACCCAATACCTCAGCACCGACCCAGTACCTCAGCATCGACCCAGTACCTTAGCACCGACCCAGTACCTCAGCAATGACCCAGTACCTCAGCACCGACCCAGTACCTCAGCAATGACCCAGTACCTCAGCAATGACCCAGTACCTCAGCAATGACCCAGTACCTCAGCACCGACCCAGTACCTCAGCAATGACCCAGTACCTCAGCACCGACCCAGTACCTCAGCAATGACCCAGTACCTCAGCAATGACCCAGTACCTCAGCACCGACCCAGTACCTCAGCACCGACCCAGTACCTCAGCAATGACCCAGTACCTCAGCAATGACCCAGTACCTCAGCACCGACCCAGTACCTCAGCAATGACCCAGTACCTCAGCAATGACCCAGTACCTCAGCAATGACCCAGTACCTCAGCACCGACCCAGTACCTCAGCAATGACCCAGTACCTCAGCAATGACCCAGTACCTCAGAACCAACCCAGTACCTCAGCAATGACCCAGTACCTCAGCAATGACCCAGTACCTCAGCATCGACCCAGTACCTCAGCAATGACCCAGTACCTCAGCACCGACCCAGTACCTCAGCAATGACCCAGTACCTCAGCACCGACCCAGTACCTCAGCACCGACCCAGTACCTCAGCAATGACCCAGTACCTCAGCACCGACCCAGTACCTCAGCAATGACCCAGTACCTCAGCACTGACCCAGTACCTCAGCACCGACCCAGTACCTCAGCACCGACCCAGTACATCAGCAATGACCCAGCACCTCAGCACCGACCCAGTACCTCAGCAATAACCCAGTACCTCAGCACCGACCCAGTACCTCAGCAATGACACAGTACCTCAGCACCGACCCAGTACCTCAGCACCGACCCAGTACCTCAGCAATGACCCAGTACCTCAGCAATGACCCAGTACCTCAGCACCGACCCAGTACCTCAGCAATGACCCAGTACCTCAGCACCGACCCAGTACCTCAGCAATGACCCAGTACCTCAGCAATGACCCAGTACCTCAGCACCGACCCAGTACCTCAGCACCGACCCAGTACCTCAGCACCGACCCAGTACCTCAGCAATGACCCAGTACCTCAGCAATGACCCAGTACCTCAGCACCGACCCAGTACCTCAGCAATGACCCAGTACCTCAGCAATGACCCAGTACCTCAGCAATGACCCAGTACCTCAGCACCGACCCAGTACCTCAGCAATGACCCAGTACCTCAGCACCGACCCATTACCTCAGCACCGACACAGTACCCCAGTAATGACCCAGTACCTCAGCACCGACCCAGTACCTCATCACCGACCCAGTATCTCAGCAATGACCCAGTACCTCAGCAAAGACCCAGTACCTCAGCAACGACCCAGAACCTCAGCACCGACCCAGTACCTCAGCAATGACCCAGTACCTCAGCAATGACCCAGTACCTCAGCAATGACCCAGTACCTCAGCACCGACCCAGTACCTCAGCACCGACCCAGTACCTCAGCACCGACCCAGTACCTCAGCAATGACCCAGTACCTCAGCACCGACCCAGTACCTCAGCAATGACCCAGTACCTCAGCAATGACCCAGTACCTCAGCAATGACCCAGTACCTCAGCACCGACCCAGTACCTCAGCAATGACCCAGTACCTCAGCACCGACCCAGTACCTCAGCACCGACACAGTACCTCAGCAATGACCCAGTACCTCAGCACCGACCCAGTACCTCAGCACCGACCCAGTACCTCAGCAATGACCCAGTACCTCAGCAATGACCCAGTACCTCAGCACCGACCCAGTACCTCAGCAATGACCCAGTACCTCAGCAATGACCCAGTACCTCAGCAATGACCCAGTACCTCAGCAATGACCCAGTACCTCAGCACCGACCCAGTACCTCAGCACCGACCCAGTACCTCAGCAATGACCCAGTACCTCAGCAATGACCCAGTACCTCAGCACCGACCCAGTACCTCAGCACCGACCCAGTACCTCAGCAATGACCCAGTACCTCAGCAATGACCCAGTACCTCAGCACCGACCCAGTACCTCAGCAATGACCCAGTACCTCAGCAATGACCCAGTACCTCAGCACCGACCCAGTACCTCAGCACCGACCCAGTACCTCAGCACCGACCCAGTACCTCAGCAATGACCCAGTACCTCAGCACCGACCCAGTACCTCAGCACCGACCCAGTACCTCAGCAATGACCCAGTACCTCAGCAATGACCCAGTACCTCAGCACCGACCCAGTACCTCAGCAATGACCCAGTACCTCAGCACCGACCCAGTACCTCAGCAATGACCCAGTACCTCAGCAACGACCCAGTACCTCAGCACCGACCCAGTACCTCAGCACCGACCCAGTACCTCAGCAATGACCCAGTACCTCAGCAATGACCCAGTACCTCAGCACCGACCCAGTACCTCAGCACCGACCCAGTACCTCAGCAATGACCCAGTACCTCAGCACCGACCCAGTACCTCAGCAATGACCCAGTACCTCAGCACCGACCCAGTACCTCAGCACCGACCCAGTACCTCAGCAATGACCCAGTACCTCAGCAATGACCCAGTACCTCAGCAATGACCCAGTACCTCAGCACCGACCCAGTACCTCAGCAATGACCCAGTACCTCAGCAATGACCCAGTACCTCAGCAATGACCCAGTACCTCAGCACCGACCCAGTACCTCAGCAATGACCCAGTACCTCAGCACCGACCCAGTACCTCAGCAATGACCCAGTACCTCAGCACCGACCCAGTACCTCAGCAATGACCCAGTACCTCAGCACCGACCCAGTACCTCAGCAATGACCCAGTACCTCAGCAATGACCCAGTACCTCAGCAATGACCCAGTACCTCAGCAATGACCCAGTACCTCAGCAATGACCCAGTACCTCAGCACCGACTCAGTACCTCAGCAATGACCCAGTACATCAGCACCGACCCAGTACCTCAGCACCGACCCAGTACCTCAGCACCGACCCAGTACCTCAGCAATGACCCAGTACCTCAGCAATGACCCAGTACCTCAGCAATGACCCAGTACCTCAGCACCGACCCAGTACCTCAGCAATGAGCCAGTACCTCAGGAATGACCCAGTACCTCAGCACCGATCCAGTACCTCAGCACCGACCCTGTACCTCAGCAATGACCCAGTACCTCAGCAAAGACCCAGTACCTCAGCAATGACCCAGTACCTCAGCACCGACCCAGTACCTCAGCAATGACCCAGTACCTCAGCAATGACCCAGTACCTCAGCACCGACCCAGTACCTCAGCACCGACCCAGTACCTCAGCAATGACCCAGTACCTCAGCACAGACCCAGTACCTCAGCACCGACCCAGTAACTCAGCACCGACCCAGTACCTCAGCAATGACCCAGTACCTAAGCAATGACCCAGTACCTCAGCAATGACCCAGTACCTCAGCACCGACTCAGTACCTCAGCACCAACCCAGTACCTCAGCACTGACCCAGTACCTCAGCAATGACCCAGTACCTCAGCACCGACCCAGTACCTCAGCACCGACCCAGTACCTCAGCAATGACCCAGTACCTCAGCACCGACCCAGTACCTCAGCAATGACCCAGTACCTCAGCACCGACCCAGTACCTCAGCACCGACCCAGTACCTCAGCAATGACCCAGTACCTCAGCAATGACCCAGTACCTCAGCACCGACCCAGTACCTCAGCAATGACCCAGTACCTCAGCAATGACCCAGTACCTCAGCACCGACCCAGTACCTCAGCACCGACCCAGTACCTCAGCAATGACCCAGTACCTCAGCACCGACCCAGTACCTCAGCACCGACCCAGTACCTCAGCTATGACCCAGCACTTCAGCACCGACCCAGTACCTCAGCACCAACCAAGTACCTCAGCAATGACCCAGTACCTCAGCAATGACCCAGTACCTCAGCACCGACCCAGTACCTCAGCAATGACCCAGTACCTCAGCAATGACCCAGTACCTCAGCACCGACCCAGTACCTCAGCACCGACCCAGTACCTCAGCAATGACCCAGTACCTCAGCACCGACCCAGTACCTCAGCACCGACCCAGTACCTCAGCAATGACCCAGTACCTCAGCACCGACCCAGTACCTCAGCAATGACCCAGTACCTCAGCACCGACCCAGTACCTCAGCAATGACCCAGTACCTCAGCAATGACCCAGTACCTCAGCACCGACCCAGTACCTCAGCACCGACCCAGTACCTCAGCAATGACCCAGTACCTCAGCAATGACCCAGTACCTCAGCACCGACCCAGTACCTCAGCAATGACCCAGTACCTCAGCAATGACCCAGTACCTCAGCAATGACCCAGTACCTCAGCAATGACCCAGTACCTCAGCACCGACCCAGTACCTCAGCACCGACCCAGTACCTCAGCAATGACCCAGTACCTCAGCACCGACCCAGTACCTCAGCACCGACCCAGTACCTCAGCACCGACCCAGTACCTCAGCAATGACCCAGTACCTCAGCAATGACCCAGTACCTCAGCAATGACCCAGTACCTCAGCACCGACCCAGTACCTCAGCACCGACCCAGTACCTCAGCAATGACCCAGTACCTCAGCACCGACCCAGTACCTCAGCACCGACCCAGTACCTCAGCAATGACCCAGTACCTCAGCAATGACCCAGTACCTCAGCACCGACCCAGTACCTCAGCACCGACCCAGTACCTCAGCAATGACCCAGTACCTCAGCAATGACCCAGTACCTCAGCAATGACCCAGTACCTCAGCACCGACCCAGTACCTCAGCAATGACCCAGTACCTCAGCAATGACCCAGTACCTCAGCACCGACCCAGTACCTCAGCACCGACCCAGTACCTCAGCAATGACCCAGTACCTCAGCAATGACCCAGTACCTCAGCACCGACCCAGTACCTCAGCACCGACCCAGTACCTCAGCAATGACCCAGTACCTCAGCACCGACCCAGTACCTCAGCACCGACCCAGTACCTCAGCACCGACCCAGTACCTCAGCAATGACCCAGTACCTCAGCAATGACCCAGTACCTCAGCACCGACCCAGTACCTCAGCAATGACCCAGTACCTCAGCAATGACCCAGTACCTCAGCACCGACCCAGTACCTCAGCAATGACCCAGTACCTCAGCACCGACCCAGTACCTCAGCAATGACCCAGTACCTCAGCACCGACCCAGTACCTCAGCAATGACCCAGTACCTCAGCACCGACCCAGTACCTCAGCACCGACCCAGTACCTCAGCACCGACCCAGTACCTCAGCAATGACCCAGTACCTCAGCAATGACCCAGTACCTCAGCAATGACCCAGTACCTCAGCAATGACCCAAAACCTCAGCACCGACCCAATACCTCAGCACCGACCCAGTACCTCAGCATCGACCCAGTACCTAAGCACCGACCCAGTACCTCAGTAATGACCCAGTACCTCAGCAATGACCCAGTACCTCAGCAATGACCCAGTACCTCAGCACCGACCCAGTACCTCAGCAATGACCCAGTACCTCAGCAATGACCCAGTACCTCAGCAATGACCCAGTACCTCAGCACCGACCCAGTACCTCAGCAATGACCCAGTACCTCAGCAATGACCCAGTACCTCAGCACCGACCCAGTACCTCAGCACCGACCCAGTACCTCAGCACCGACCCAGTACCTCAGCACCGACCCAGTACCTCAGCACCGACCCAGTACCTCAGCAATGACCCAGTACCTCAGCACCGACCCAGTACCTCAGCAATGACCCAGTACCTCAGCAATGACCCAGTACCTCAGCAATGACCCAGTACCTCAGCACCGACCCAGTACCTCAGCAATGACCCAGTACCTCAGCAATGACCCAGTACCTCAGCAATGACCCAGTACCTCAGCACCGACCCAGTACCTCAGCAATGACCCAGTACCTCAGCAATGACCCAGTACCTCAGCACCGACCCAGTACCTCAGCACCGACCCAGTACCTCAGCAATGACCCAGTACCTCAGCAATGACCCAGTACCTCAGCACCGACCCAGTACCTCAGCAATGACCCAGTACCTCAGCAATGACCCAGTACCTCAGCAATGACCCAGTACCTCAGCACCGACCCAGTACCTCAGCACCGACCCAGTACCTCAGCAATGACCCAGTACCTCAGCAATGACCCAGTACCTCAGCACCGACCCAGTACCTCAGCACCGACCCAGTACCTCAGCAATGACCCAGTACCTCAGCACCGACCCAGTACCTCAGCACCGACCCAGTACCTCAGCACCGACCCAGTACCTCAGCACCGACCCAGTACCTCAGCACCGACCCAGTACCTCAGCAATGACCCAGTACCTCAGCAATGACCCAGTACCTCAGCACCGACCCAGTACCTCAGCAATGACCCAGTACCTCAGCACCGACCCAGTACCTCAGCACCGACCCAGTACCTCAGCAATGACCCAGTACCTCAGCAATGACCCAGTACCTCAGCAATGACCCAGTACCTCAGCAATGACCCAGTACCTCAGCACCGACCCAGTACCTCAGCACCGACCCAGTACCTCAGCAATGACCCAGTACCTCAGCAATGACCCAGTACCTCAGCACCGAGCCAGTACCTCAGCAATGACCCAGTACCTCAGCAATGACCCAGTACCTCAGCACCGACCCAGTACCTCAGCACCGACCCAGTACCTCAGCAATGACCCAGTACCTCAGCAATGACCCAGTACCTCAGCACCGATCCAGTACCTCAGCAATGACCCAGTACCTCAGCACCGACCCAGTACCTCAGCACCGACCCAGTACCTCAGCAATGACCCAGTACCTCAGCAATGACCCAGTACCTCAGCACCGACCCAGTACCTCAGCACCGACCCAGTACCTCAGCAATGACCCAGTACCTCAGCACCGACCCAGTACCTCAGCACCGACCCAGTACCTCAGCAATGACCCAGTACCTCAGCACCGACCAAGTACCTCAGCAATGACCCAGTACCTCAGCAATGACCCAGTACCTCAGCACCGACCCAGTACCTCAGCAATGACCCAGTACCTCAGCACCGACCCAGTACCTCAGCAATGACCCAGTACCTCAGCAATGACCCAGTACCTCAGCACCGACCCAGTACCTCAGCACCGACCCAGTACCTCAGCAATGACCCAGTACCTCAGCAATGACCCAGTACCTCAGCACCGACCCAGTACCTCAGCAATGACCCAGTACCTCAGCACCGACCCAGTACCTCAGCAATGACCCAGTACCTCAGCAATGACCCAGTACCTCAGCAATGACCCAGTACCTCAGCACCGACCCAGTACCTCAGCACCGACCCAGTACCTCAGCACCGACCCAGTACCTCAGCACCGACCCAGTACCTCAGCAATGACCCAGTACCTCAGCAATGACCCAGTACCTCAGCACCGACCCAGTACCTCAGCAATGACCCAGTACCTCAGCAATGACCCAGTACCTCAGCACCGACCCAGTACCTCAGCAATGACCCAGTACCTCAGCACCGACCCAGTACCTCAGCAATGACCCAGTACCTCAGCACCGACCCAGTACCTCAGCACCGACCCAATACCTCAGCACCGACCCAGTACCTCAGCAATGACCCAGTACCTCAGCAATGACCCAGTACCTCAGCACCGACCCAGTACCTCAGCAATGACCCAGTACCTCAGCACCGACCCAGTACCTCAGCAATGACCCAGTACCTCAGCAATGACCCAGTACCTCAGCACCGACCCAGTACCTCAGCACCGACCCAGTACCTCAGCAATGACCCAGTACCTCAGCACCGACCCAGTACCTCAGCAATGACCCAGTACCTCAGCACCGACCCAGTACCTCAGCACCGACCCAGTACCTCAGCAATGACCCAGTACCTCAGCAATGACCCAGTACCTCAGCACCGACCCAGTACCTCAGCAATGACCCAGTACCTCAGCAATGACCCAGTACCTCAGCACCGACCCAGTACCTCAGCACCGACCCAGTACCTCAGCACCGACCCAGTACCTCAGCAATGACCCAGTACCTCAGCAATGACCCAGTACCTCAGCACCGACCCAGTACCTCAGCAATGACCCAGTACCTCAGCAATGACCCAGTACCTCAGCAATGACCCAGTACCTCAGCACCGACCCAGTACCTCAGCAATGACCCAGTACCTCAGCACCGACCCAGTACCTCAGCAATGACCCAGTACCTCAGCAATGACCCAGTACCTCAGCAATGACCCAGTACCTCAGCAATGACCCAGTACCTCAGCACCGACCCAGTACCTCAGCACCGACCCAGTACCTCAGCACCGACCCAGTACCTCAGCAATGACCCAGTACCTCAGCACCGACCCAGTACCTCAGCAATGACCCAGTACCTCAGCACCGACCCAGTACCTCAGCAATGACCCAGTACCTCAGCAATGACCCAGTACCTCAGCAATGACCCAGTACCTCAGCAATGACCCAGTACCTCAGCAATGACCCAGTACCTCAGCACCGACCCAGTACCTCAGCACCGACCCAGTACCTCAGCAATGACCCAGTACCTCAGCAATGACCCAGTACCTCAGCAATGACCCAGTACCTCAGCACCGACCCAGTACCTCAGCAATGACCCAGTACCTCAGCAATGACCCAGTACCTCAGCAATGACCCAGTACCTCAGCACCGACCCAGTACCTCAGCACCGACCCAGTACCTCAGCAATGACCCAGTACCTCAGCACCGACCCAGTACCTCAGCAATGACCCAGTACCTCAGCACCGACCCAGTACCTCAGCACCGACCCAGTACCTCAGCACCGACCCAGTACCTCAGCACGACCCAGTACCTCAGCAATGACCCAGTACCTCAGCAATGACCCAGTACCTCAGCACCGACCCAGTACCTCAGCAATGACCCAGTACCTCAGCACCGACCCAGTACCTCAGCAATGACCCAGTACCTCAGCAATGACCCAGTACCTCAGCACCGACCCAGTACCTCAGCAATGACCCAGTACCTCAGCAATGACCCAGTACCTCAGCACCGACCCAGTACCTCAGCACCGACCCAGTACCTCAGCAATGACCCAGTACCTCAGCAAAGACCCAGTACCTCAGCACCGACCCAGTACCTCAGCACCGACCCAGTACCTCAGCAATGACCCAGTACCTCAGCACCGACCCAGTACCTCAGCACCGACCCAGTACCTCAGCAATGACCCAGTACCTCAGCACCGACCCAGTACCTCAGCAATGACCCAGTACCTCAGCAATGACCCAGTACCTCAGCACCGACCCAGTACCTCAGCAATGACCCAGTACCTCAGCACCGACCCAGTACCTCAGCAATGACCCAGTACCTCAGCACCGACCCAGTACCTCAGCAATGACCCAGTACCTCAGCACCGACCCAGTACCTCAGCAATGACCCAGTACCTCAGCACCGACCCAGTACCTCAGCAATGACCCAGTACCTCAGCAATGACCCAGTACCTCAGCACCGACCCTGTACCTCAGCACCGACCCAGTACCTCAGCAATGACCCAGTACCTCAGCACCGACCCAGTACCTCAGCACCGACCCAGTACCTCAGCAATGACCCAGTACCTCAGCACCGACCCAGTACCTCAGCAATGACCCAGTACCTCAGCACCGACCCAGTACCTCAGCACCGACCCAGTACCTCAGCAATGACCCAGTACCTCAGCAATGACCCAGTACCTCAGCACCGACCCAGTACCTCAGCACCGACCCAGTACCTCAGCAATGACCCAGTACCTCAGCAATGACCCAGTACCTCAGCACCGACCCAGTACCTCAGCACCGACCCAGTACCTCAGCAATGACCCAGTACCTCAGCAATGACCCAGTACCTCAGCAATGACCCAGTACCTCAGCAATGACCCAGTACCTCAGCAATGACCCAGTACCTCAGCAATGACCCAGTACCTCAGCACAGACCCAGTACCTCAGCACCGACCCAGTAACTCAGCACCGACCCAGTACCTCAGCAATGACCCAGTACCTCAGCAATGACCCAGTACCTCAGCACCGACCCAGTACCTCAGCAATGACCCAGTACCTCAGCAATGACCCAGTACCTCAGCACCGACCCAGTACCTCAGCAATGACCCAGTACCTCAGCACCGACCCAGTACCTCAGCAATGACCCAGTACCTCAGCAATGACCCAGTACCTCAGCACCGACCCAGTACCTCAGCACCGACCCAGTACCTCAGCAATGACCCAGTACCTCAGCAATGACCCAGTACCTCAGCACCGACCCAGTACCTCAGCACCGACCCAGTACCTCAGCAATGACCCAGTACCTCAGCAATGACCCAGTACCTCAGCAATGACCCAGTACCTCAGCACCGACCCAGTACCTCAGCACCGACCCAGTACCTCAGCAATGACCCAGTACCTCAGCAATGACCCAGTACCTCAGCACCGACCCAGTACCTCAGCAATGACCCAGTACCTCAGCAATGACCCAGTACCTCAGCAATGACCCAGTACCTCAGCACCGACTCAGTACCTCAGCAATGACCCAGTACATCAGCACCGACCCAGTACCTCAGCAATGACCCAGTACCTCAGCACCGACCCAGTACCTCAGCAATGACCCAGTACCTCAGCAATGACCCAGTACCTCAGCACCGACCCAGTACCTCAGCACCGACCCAGTACCTCAGCAATGACCCAGTACCTCAGCAATGACCCAGTACCTCAGCAATGACCCAGTACCTCAGCAATGACCCAGTACCTCAGCAATGACCCAGTACCTCAGCAATGACCCAGTACCTCAGCAATGACCCAGTACCTCAGCACCGACCCAGTACCTCAGCAATGACCCAGTACCTCAGCACCGACCCAGTACCTCAGCAATGACCCAGTACCTCAGCAATGACCCAGTACCTCAGCAATGACCCAGTACCTCAGCACCGACCCAGTACCTCAGCAATGACCCAGTACCTCAGCAATGACCCAGTACCTCAGCACCGACCCAGTACCTCAGCAATGACCCAGTACCTCAGCACCGACCCAGTACCTCAGCAATGACCCAGTACCTCAGCAATGACCCAGTACCTCAGCAATGACCCAGTACCTCAGCACCGACCCAGTACCTCAGCACCGACCCAGTACCTCAGCACCGACCCAGTACCTCAGCAATGACCAGTACCTCAGCACCGACCCAGTACCTCAGCACCGACCCAGTACCTCAGCACCGACCCAGTACCTCAGCACCGACCCAGTACCTCAGCACCGACCCAGTACCTCAGCACCGACCCAGTACCTCAGCAATGACCCAGTACCTCAGCAATGACCCAGTACCTCAGCACCGACCCAGTACCTCAGCACCGACCCAGTACCTCAGCAATGACCCAGTACCTCAGCAATGACCCAGTACCTCAGCACCGACCCAGTACCTCAGCACCGACCCAGTACCTCAGCAATGACCCAGTACCTCAGCAATGACCCAGTACCTCAGCACCGACACAGTACCTCAGCAATGACCCAGTACCTCATCAATGACCCAGTACCTCAGCAATGACCCAGTACCTCAGCAATGACCCAGTACCTCAGCACCGACCCAGTACCTCAGCAATGACCCAGTACCTCAGCACCGAACCAGTACCTCAGCAATGACCCAGTACCTCAGCACCGACCCAGTACCTCAGCACCGACCCAGTACCTCAGCAATGACCCAGTACCTCAGCAATGACCCAGTACCTCAGCACCGACCCAGTACCTCAGCAATGACCAGTACCTCAGCAACGACCCAGTACCTCAGCACCGACCCAGTACATCAGCAATGACCCAGTACCTCAGCAATGACCCAGTACCTCATCAATGACCCAGTACCTCAGCAATGACTCAGTACCTCAGCAATGACCCAGTACCTCAGCACCGACTCAGTACCTCAGCAATGACCCAGTACCTCAGCAATGACCCAGTACCTCAGCAATGACCCAGTACCTCAGCAATGACCCAGTACCTCAGCACCGACCCAGTACCTCAGCACCGACCCAGTACCTCAGCAATGACCCAGTACCTCAGCACCGACCCAGTACCTCAGCACCGACCCAGTACCTCAGCAATGACCCAGTACCTCAGCAATGACCCAGTACCTCAGCACCGACCCAGTACCTCAGCAATGACCCAGTACCTCAGCAATGACCCAGTACCTCAGCAATGACCCAGTACCTCAGCAATGACCCAGTACCTCAGCACCGACCCAGTACCTCAGCAATGACCCAGTACCTCAGCAATGACCCAGTACCTCAGCACCGACCCAGTACCTCAGCAATGACCCAGTACCTCAGCAATGACCCAGTACCTCAGCAATGACCCAGTACCTCAGCACCGACCCAGTACCTCAGCAATGACGCAGTACCTCAGCAATGACCCAGTACCTCAGCAATGACCCAGTACCTCAGCACAGACCCAGTACCTCAGCACCGACCCAGTACCTCAGCACCGACCCAGTACCTCAGCAATGACCCAGTACCTCAGCAATGACCCAGTACCTCAGCACCGACCCAGTACCTCAGCAATGACCCAGTACCTCAGCAATGACCCAGTACCTCAGCAAGACCCAGTACCTCAGCAATGACCCAGTACCTCAGCAATGACCCAGTACCTCAGCACCGACCCAGTACCTCAGCAATGACCCAGTACCTCAGCAATGACCCAGTACCTCAGCACCGACCCAGTACCTCAGCAATGACCCAGTACCTCAGCAATGACCCAGTACCTCAGCACCGACCCAGTACCTCAGCAATGACCCAGTACCTCAGCAATGACCCAGTACCTCAGCACCGACCCAGTACCTCAGCAATGACCCAGTACCTCAGCAATGACCCAGTACCTCAGCAATGACCCAGTACCTCAGCAATGACCCAGTACCTCAGCAATGACCCAGTACCTCAGCAATGACCCAGTACCTCAGCATCGAACCAGTACCTCAGCAATGACCCAGTACCTCAGCACCGACCCAGTACCTCAGCACCGACCCAGTACCTCAGCAATGACCCAGTACCTCAGCAATGACCCAGTACCTCAGCACCGACCCAGTACCTCAGCACCGACCCAGTACCTCAGCAATGACCCAGTACCTCAGCAATGACCCAGTACCTCAGCACCGACCCAGTACCTCAGCACCGACCCAGTACCTCAGCAATGACCCAGTACCTCAGCACCGACCCAGTACCTCAGCCCCGACCCAGTACCTCAGCACCGACCCAGTACCTCAGCAATGACCCAGTACCTCAGCAATGACCCAGTACCTCAGCACCGACCCAGTACCTCAGCACCGAACCAGTACCTCAGCAATGACCCAGTACCTCAGCACCGACCCAGTACCTCAGCACCGACCCAGTACCTCAGCACCGACCCAGTACCTCAGCAATGACCCAGTACCTCAGCAATGACCCAGTACCTCAGCATCGAACCAGTACCTCAGCAATGACCCAGTACCTCAGCAATGACCCAGTACCTCAGCAATGACCCAGTACCTCAGCACCGACCCAGTACCTCAGCACCGACCCAGTACCTCAGCAATGACCCAGTACCTCAGCAATGACCCAGTACCTCAGCAATGACCCAGTACCTCAGCACCGACCCAGTACCTCAGCAATGACCCAGTACCTCAGCAATGACCCAGTACCTCAGCAATGACCCAGTACCTCAGCAACGACCCAGTACCTCAGCAATGACCCAGTACCTCAGCACCGACCCAGTACCTCAGCAATGACCAGTACCTCAGCACCGACCCAGTACCTCAGCAATGACCCAGTACCTAAGCACCGACCCAGTACCTCAGCAATGACCAGTACCTCAGCACCGACCCAGTACCTCAGCAATGACCCAGTACCTCAGCAATGACCCAGTACCTCAGCACCGACCCAGTACCTCAGCACCGACCCAGTACCTCAGCAATGACCCAGTACCTCAGCACCGACCCAGTACCTCAGCACCGACCCAGTACCTCAGCAATGACCAGTACCTCAGCAATGACCAGTACCTCAGCAATGACCCAGTACCTCAGCAATGACCCAGTACCTCAGCAATGACCCAGTACCTCAGCACCGAACCAGTACCTCAGCAATGACCCAGTACCTCAGCACCGACCCAGTACCTCAGCACTGACCCAGTACCTCAGCAATGACCCAGTACCTCAGCACCGACCCAGTACCTCAGCACCGACCCAGTACCTCAGCAATGACCAGTACCTCAGCAATGACCCAGTACCTCAGCACCGACCCAGTACCTCAGCAATGACCCAGTACCTCAGCACCGACCCTGTACCTCAGCACTGACCCAGTACCTCAGCAATGACCCAGTACCTCAGCAATGACCCAGTACCTCAGCACGACCAGTACCTCAGCAATGACCCAGTACCTCAGCACGACCCAGTACCTCAGCAATGACCAGTACCTCAGCAATGACCAGTACCTCAGCACCGACCCAGTACCTCAGCAATGACCCAGTACCTCAGCACCGACCCAGTACCTCAGCACCGACCAGTACCTCAGCACCGACCCAGTACCTCAGCACCGACCCAGTACCTCAGCACCGACCCAGTACCTCAGCAATGACCCAGTACCTCAGCAATGACCCAGTACCTCAGCAATGACCCAGTACCTCAGTAACGACCCAGTACCTCAGCACCGACCCAGTACCTCAGCAATGACCCAGTACCTCAGCAATGACCCAGTACCTCAGCAATGACCCAGTACCTCAGCACGACCCAGTACCTCAGCACCGACCCAGTACCTCAGCAATGACCCAGTACCTCAGCACCGACCCAGTACCTCAGCAATTACCCAGTACTCAGCAATGACCCAGTACCTCAGCAATGACCCAGTACCTCAGCAATGACCCAGTTCCTCAGCACTGACCCAGTACCTCAGCAATGACCCAGTACCTCAGCAATGACCCAGTACCTCAGCACCGACCCAGTACCTCAGCACCGACCCAGTATCTCAGCACCGACCCAGTACCTCAGCAATGACCCAGTACCTCAGCAATGACCCAGTACCTCAGCAATATCCAGTACCTCAGCAATGACCCAGTACCTCAGCACCGACCCAGTACCTCAGCACCGACCCAGTACCTCAGCAATGACCCAGTACCTCAGCAATGACCCAGTACCTCAGCACCGACCCAGTACCTCAGCAATGACCCAGTACCTCAGCACCGACCCAGTACCTCAGCACAGACCCAGTACCTCAGCACCGACCCAGTACCTCAGCAATGACCCAGTACCTCAGCAATGACCCAGTACCTCAGCAAGACCCAGTACCTCAGCAATGACCCAGTACCTCAGCACCGACCCAGTACCTCAGCAATGACCCAGTACCTCAGCACCGACCCAGTACCTCAGCACCGACCCAGTACCTCAGCAATGACCCAGTACCTCAGCAATGACCCAGTACCTCAGTAACGACCCTGTACCTCAGCACCGACCCAGTACCTCAGCAATGACCCAGTACCTCAGCAATGACCCAGTACCTCAGCAATGACGCAGTACCTCAGCAATGACCCAGTACCTCAGCAATGACCCAGTACCTCAGCACCGACCCAGTACCTCAGCACCGACCCAGTACCTCAGCACCGACCCAGTACCTCAGCAATGACCCAGTACCTCAGCAATGACCCAGTACCTCAGCACCGACCCAGTACCTCAGCACCGACCCAGTACCTCAGCAATGACCCAGTACCTCAGCAATGACCCAGTACCTCAGCAATGACCCTGTACCTCAGCACCGACCCAGTACCTCAGCAATAACCAGTACCTCAGCAATGACCCAGTACCTCAGCAATGACCCAGTACCTCAGCAATGACCCAGTACCTCAGCAATGACCCAGTACCTCAGCAATGACCCAGTACCTCAGCACCGACCCAGTACCTCAGCACCGACCCAGTACCTCAGCAATGACCAGTACCTCAGCACCGACCAGTACCTCAGCACCGAACCAGTACCTCAGCAATGACCCAGTACCTCAGCAATGACCCAGTACCTCAGCACCGACCCAGTACCTCAGCAATGACCCAGTACCTCAGCAATGACCCTGTACCTCAGCACCGACCCAGTACCTCAGCAATAACCAGTACCTCAGAAATGACCCAGTACCTCAGCACCGACCCAGTACCTCAGCACCGACACAGTACCTCAGCAATGACCCAGTACCTCAGCACCGACCCAGTACCTCAGCACCGACCCAGCACCTCAGCAATGACCCAGTACCTCAGCAATGACCCAGTACCTCAGCACCGACCCAGTACCTCAGCACCGACCAGTACCTCAGCACCGACCCAGTACCTCAGCAATGACCCAGTACCTCAGCAATGACCCAGTACCTCAGCACCGACCCAGTACCTCAGCACCGACCCAGTACCTCAGCACCGACCCAGTACCTCAGCATGACCCAGTACCTCAGCAATGACCCAGTACCTCAGCACCGACCCAGTACCTCAGCACCGACCCAGTACCTCAGCACCGACCCAGTACCTCAGCACCGACCCAGTACCTCAGCATCGACCCAGTACCTAAGCACCGACCCAGAACCTCAGCAATGACCCAGTACCTCAGCTATGAACCAATACCTCAGCACCGACCAGGTACCTCAGCAATGACCCAGTACCTCAGCAATGACCAAGTACCTCAGCACCGACCCAGTACCTCAGCAATGACCAGTACCTCAGCACGACCCAGTACCTCAGCAATGACCCAGTACCTCAGCACCGACCCAGTACCTCAGCAATGACCAGTACCTCAGCAATGACCCAGTACCTCAGCAATGCCCAGTACCTCAGCACCGACCCAGTACCTCATCAATGACCCAGTACCTCAGCACCGACCCAGTACCTCAGCAATGACCCAGTACCTCAGCACCGACCAGTACCTCAGCACCGACCCAGTACCTCAGCAATGACCCAGTACCTCAGCAATGACCAGTACCTCAGCACCGACCCAGTACCTCAGCACCGACCCAGTACCTCAGCAATGACCCAGTACCTCAGCACCGACCCAGTACCTCAGCACCGACCCAGTACCTCAGCAATGACCCAGTACCTCAGCAATGACCCAGTACCTCAGCAAGACCAGTACCTCAGCACCGACCCAGTACCTCAGCAATGACCCAGTACCTCAGCACTGACCCAGTACCTCAGCAATGACCCAGTATCTCAGCAATGACCCACTACCTCAGCACCAATCCAGTACCTCAGCAATGACCAGTACCTCAGCACCGACCAGTACCTCAGCAATGACCAGTACCTCAGCAATGACCCAGTACCTCAGCAATGACCCAGTACCTCAGCACCGACCAGTACCTCAGCACCGACCCAGTACCTCAGCAATGACCCAGTACCTCAGCAATGACCAGTACCTCAGCACCGACCCAGTACCTCAGCAATGACCCAGTACCTCAGCAATGACCCAGTACCTCAGCACCGACCCAGTACCTCAGCACCGACCCAGTACCTCAGCAATGACCAGTACCTCAGCAATGACCCAGTACCTCAGCAATGACCCAGTACCTCAGCAATGACCCAGTACCTCAGCACCGACCCAGTACCTCAGCAATGACCAGTACCTCAGCACCGACCCAGTACCTCAGCAATGACCCAGTACCTCAGCAATGACCCAGTACCTCAGCAATGACCAGTACCTCAGCAATGACCCAGTACCTCAGCACCGACCCAGTACCTCAGCAATGACCCAGTACCTCAGCACCGACCCAGTACCTCAGCACCGACCCAGTACCTCAGCAATGACCCAAAACCTCAGCAATGACCCAATACCTCAGCACCGACCCAGTACCTCAGCATCGACCCAGTACCTTAGCACCGACCCAGTACCTCAGCAATGACCCAGTACCTCAGCAATGACCCAGTACCTCAGCAACGACCCTGTACCTCAGCACCGACCCAGTACCTCAGCAATGACCCAGTACCTCAGCACCGACCCAATACTTCAGCACCGACCCAGTACCTCAGCATGACCCAGTACCTTAGCAATGACCAGTACTCAGCACCGACCAGTACCTCAGCAATGACCCAGTACCTCAGCAATGACCCAGTACCTCAGCACCGACCAGTACCTCAGCACCGACCAGTACTCAGCACCGACCAGTACCTCAGCAATGACCCAGTACCTCAGCACCGACCAGTACCTCAGCAATGACCCAGTACTCAGCACCGACCCAGTACCTCAGCACCGACCAGTACCTCAGCAATGACCCAGTACCTCAGCAATGACCCAGTACCTCAGCACGACCCAGTACCTCAGCAATGACCAGTACCTCAGCAATGACCCAGTACCTCAGCACCGACCCAGTACCTCAGCAATGACCAGTACCTCAGCAATGACCCAGTACCTCAGCACCGACCAGTACCTCAGCACGACCAGTACCTCAGCAACGACCAGTACCTCAGCAATGACCAGTACCTCAGCACCGACCCAGTACCTCAGCACGACCCAGTACCTCAGCACCGACCCAGTACCTCAGCAATGACCCAGTACCTCAGCATGACCCAGTACCTCAGCAATGACCCAGTACTCAGCAATGACCAGTACCTCAGCATGACCCAGTACCTCAGCACCGACCCAGTACCTCAGCAATGACCCAGTACCTCAGCAATGACCCAGTACCTCAGCAATGACACGTACCTCAGCACCGACCCAGTACCTCAGCACCACCAGTACCTCAGCAATGACCCAGTACCTCAGCACCGACCCAGTACCTCAGCAATGACCAGTACCTCAGCAATGACCCAGTAATCAGCAATGACCCAGTACCTCAGCACCGCCCAGTACCTCAGCAATGACCCAGTACCTCAGCAAGACCCAGTACCTCAGCACCGACCCAGTACCTCAGCACCGACCCAGTACCTCAGACCGACCCATTAACTCAGCAATGACCCAGTACCTCAGCAATGACCCAGTACCTCAGCAATGACCAGTACTCAGCAATGACCCAGTACCTCAGCCATGACCCAGTACCTCAGCACCGACCCAGTACCTCAGCACCGACCAGTACCTCAGCAATGACCAGTACCTCAGCACCGACCCAGTACCTCAGCACCGACCAGTACCTCAGCACGACCAGTACCTCAGCAATGACCAGTACCTCAGCAATGACACAGTACTCAGCAATGACCAGTACCTCAGCATGACCCAGTACCTCAGCAATGACCCAGTACCTCAGCACGACCCAGTACCTCAGCAATGACCCAGTACTCAGCAATGACCCAGTACTCAGCACGACCCAGTACCTCAGCACCGACCAGTACCTCAGCACCGACCAGTACCTCAGCACCGACCCAGTACCTCAGCACCGACCCAGTACTCAGCATTGACAGTACTCAGAACCGACCAGTACCTCAGCAATGACCCAGTACTCAGCACCGACCCAGTACCTCAGCACCGACCAGTACTCAGCAATGACCCAGTACCTCAGCACCGACCAGACCTCAGCACCGACAGTACCTCAGCACCGACCAGTACTCAGCAATGACCAGTACCTCAGCAATGACCCAGTACCTCAGCAATGACCCAGTACTCAGCAACGACCAGTACCTCAGCAATGACCCAGTACCTCAGCAATGACCAGTACCTCAGCATGACCAGTACCTCAGCACCGACCCAGTACCTCAGCAATGACCAGTACCTCAGCAATGACCAATACCTCAGCACCGACCCAGTACCTCAGCAACGACCCAGTACCTCAGCAATGACCCAGTACCTCAGCAATGACCCAGCATCTCAGCACCGACCCAGTACCTCAGCAGCGACCATGTACCTCAGCAACGACCCAGTACCTCAGCACCGACCCAGTACCTCAGCACCGACACAGTACTCAGCACCGACCCAGTACCTCAGCACCGACCCCAGTACCTCAGAACCACCCAGTACCTCAGCACCGACCCAATACCTCAGCACCGACCCAGTACCTCAGCATCGACCAGTACCTCAGCATCCGACCCAGTACCTCAGCACCGACCCAGTACCTCAGCACCGACCCAGTACCTCAGTAATGACCCAGTACCTCAGCAATGGCCCAGTACCTCAGCACAGACCAGTACCTCAGCACCGATCCAGTACCTCAGCACCGACCAGTACCTCAGCACCCGACCAGTTACTCAGCAATGACCCAGTACCTCAGCAATGACCCAGTACCTCAGCACCGACCCAGTACCTCAGCATGACAAGTAACCTCAGCAATGACCAGTACCTCAGCACGACAGTCCTCAGCACGACCCGTACCTCAGCAATGACCCAGCAGTACCTCAGCAATGACCAGTACCTCAGCACCGACCAGTACCTCAGCAATGACCAGTACTCAGCACCGACCCAGTACCTCAGCAGACCCAGTACCTCAGCAACGACCAGTACTCAGCAATGACCAGTACCTCAGCACGACCCAGTACCTCAGCACCGACCCAGTACCTCAGCACGACCCAGTACCTCAGCACCGACCCAGTACCTCAGCACCGACCCAGTACTCAGCAATGACCCAGTACTCAGCACGACCAGTACCTCAGCACTGACCAGTACTCAGCAATGACCAGTACCTCAGCACCGACCCAGTACTCAGCAATGACCAAGTACCTCAGCAATGACCAGTACCTCAGCACCGACCAGTACCTAGCACACGACCCAGTACCTCAGCAATGACAGTACCTCAGCAAGGACCAGTACTCAGCAACCGACCAGTACCTCAGCACCGACCCAGTACCTCAGCAATGACCAGTACTCAGCAATGACCCAGTACCTCAGCAATGACCCATTACCTCAGCACCGACCCAGTACCTCAGCACCGACCAGTACTCAGCAATGACCAGTACCTCAGCACGACCAGTACTCAGCACCGACCAGTACCTCAGCACGACCAGTACCTCAGCAATGACCCAGTACCTCAGCAATGACCAGTACTCAGCACCGACCAGTACCTCAGCAATGACCAGTACCTCAGCATGACCCAGTACCTCAGCACGACCAGTACCTCAGCACCGACCCAGTACCTCAGCACCGACCCAATACCTCAGCAAGAACCAGTACCTCAGCAATGACCCAGTACCTCAGCAATGACCCAGTCCTCAGCAACGACACTGTACCTCAGCACCGACCCAGTACCTCAGCAATGACCCAGTACCTCAGCAATGACCCAGTACCTCAGCACCGAAACAGTACCTCAGCAATGACGCAGTACCTCAGCAACCGACCAGTACCTCGCACCGACCCAGTACCTCAGCACCGACCCAGTACTCAGCAATGACCCAGTACTCAGCAATGACCAGTACCTCAGCAAGACCAGTACCTCAGCATGACCAGTACCTCAGCAATGACCCAGTACCTCAGCACCGACACAGTACCTAGCACGACCCAGTACCTCAGCACCGACCCAGTACCTCAGCACCGACAGTACCTCAGCAATGACCCAGTACCTCAGCAATGACCAGTACCTCAGCATCGAACCAGTACTCAGCATTGACCAGTACCTCAGCAGAACCGTAGTCAGCACCGACCCAGTACCTCGCAACGACCTTACCTCAGCAATGACCCAGTACCTCAGCAACACCGACACCCAGTATCCTCAGCAATGACCGTACTTCAGCACCGACCCAGGTACCTCAGCACGACCAGTCCCTCCGCACTGACCCAGTCCCTCGCAATGACCCAGTACCTCAGCAATGACCCAGTACCTCAGCAATGACCCAGTACCTCAGCACAGACCCAGTACCTCAGCACCGACCCAGTACCTCAGCACCGACCCAGTACCTCAGCACCGACCCAGTACCTCAGCACCGACCCAGTATCTCAGCAATTACCCAGTACCTCAGCAATGACCCAGTACCTCAGCACCGACCCAGTACCTCAGCACCGACCCAGTATCTCAGCAATTACCCAGTACCTCAGCAATGACCCAGTACCTCAGCAATGACCCAGTACCTCAGCACCGACCCAGTACCTCAACAATGACCCAGTACCTCAGCAATGACCCCAGTACCTAAGCACCGACCCAGTACCTCAGCACCGACCCCCAGTACATCAGCAATACCCAGTACCTCAGCAATGAACCAGTACCTCAGCACGACCAGTACGCTCAGCACCGACCCAGTACCTCAGCAATGACCCGTACCTCAGCACCGAAACAGTACCTCAGCACCGAACTCAGTACCTCAGCACCGACCGACTCAGCACGACCCAGTACCTCAGCAATGACCAGTACCTCAGCAATGACCCAGTACCTCAGCATGAACAGTACCTCAGCAATGACCAGTACTCAGCACGACCCAGTAGGTAGCCACGACCCAATACCTCAGCAGCGACCCAATAC